>NW_015173137.1:362823-379855 GCF_001447785.1 Gekko japonicus
GGAACAAAAGCAAGCAAAACAAAAAAGAAAGGGGGGGGGGGGGAGAGAGAGAGAGAGAGAGAGAGAGAGAGAGAGAGAGAGAGAGAGAGAGAGATCTGCAAGACCTTTTGTTGAAAAAGCTGTACAACTGTCTTGTAAGGTCCACTGGCATTATCTCCATTATGCAGATAAGAGGCTAAGAGAAGTGTCTGTCTACAGAGTGGCATCGGTAACATTCAAATTCAGGACTTCCTAGTTTGTAGTTCACTCCCTTAGCCACTCTGTTGCACATACTACCTAAATAATGTTACATAGCTTTAATAGGCTTCAGTTTGCTTATTTTGCTTATTTCCCTCTTCCTTCCTCTCTATCTTATTCCCGTTGTGTTTTTCCCCTCTAAGTTTGCAAGCTGTTCAGGCAGGGATTTATTTCTTGTATGCCACACAGCAGAAGAAATGATAACTTAATAATAAATGATAAGTAATAATTGCTGTTTACTTCCCGAGCAGTATGATGTCCCCAGTGGTTAGGCTCTGCTGTCTCTCTCTCTAACCCCACTACCGTTTTCTGTTAGGGGCCCCTTGTCTTAAACAGCTGCACAGAAGGCAGAAAATCAGCACAGGAATTTGTCCAAAGATTTGCATTTCTGTGCCGTGAAGAGCCACGCTTGTTCAGACAGCTGTTTACAGGCACAAGAAACCTTGCAACTTTTTAAAAAAAGGGTAACTAAACAATTTGGCCTGTACAGTCCACAGCTCTGGCTTCCTGAGATGTAGAATGAAAGGTCATACCCGGCCACAAATTTGGTTAGTCTTTAAGATGCTACTGGATTTGTGCTCTTTTCCACTGTATGGTTACCATCCAGGTAGGGCTCTCCTGGAATTACAACTGACCTCCAGATTATAGAGATCAGTTCCACTGGAGAAACTATAGAGTCTAGGGGGAATGGAAATCCTAGAGTAGCTACAGAGAGTGGATGTTCTAGAACAGTGATGGTGAACCTTTTAGAGACCGAGTGCCCAAACGGCAACCCAAAACCCACTTATTTATCACAAAGTGCCAACACAGCAATTTAACCTGAATACTGAGGTTTTAGTTTAGAAAAAACAACTCATACATTAACATAAGATGATCCAAACAAGGTAAGGAAAGCAATCCCAAATGCTTTCATTTACTTAAAATTATTTGGCAGAGAATTCCACACTTTAATGACACGTGCCATAGGTTCGCCACCACTGTTCTAGAATGTCCTTCTCTGTAGGGTTGCCAGGTCTGCTTTGGGAAATACCTGTAGATTTTGGGGGAGGGATGGAGCCTGGGAGGGTGGAGTTTGGGGAGGGAGGGACCTCAGCAAGGTATAATGCCATACAGTCCACCCTCCAAAGCAGCCATTTTCTCTAGAAGAACTGTAATAGCGGGAGATCTCCAGGTGCCACCTGGATGTTGGCAACCCAGAGCAATTTTGGTCAGGAACGCATAGGAACGGAGTTCTGGCTGGTTTCAGAGTTGGCCACGGCCACTACAGCCAAAACCTCTGCATGCATGACTCCAAGGTGGGTGGGCCAAGGGGCCCTGGAAGGATCGGGGAGGCAAATGCCTCCCCGTGCCTTCCCCAACCCGTCCAAGAGCCGGCTTGCCCAGGCAAGCCAAGGGAAGGGACGGGGGTGTGGCCTAACATGCTAATGAGCTGTGTTGTCAGGGTGTGGCCTAATATACTAATGCGTTTCTGCTGTTGGGTGTGGCCTATTATGCTAATGAGTTCCTGCTGGGCTTTTTCTACAAAAAGAGCCCTGTCAGGCAACCCTACTCCTATGGTATACCACAGAGACTAGGAGAAACAGATTGACTGTCACCTGTAAAGCCTCTAAAGGCCAGGGGCTAGTTGGGAATTGAGAGGGATGGGTCTGCTGTTGGCTGGCGTCCTTGCTCAGTCTTCAAACTTGATTTTTCTCCTTAACAGTGAGAAGGGCATTTTGAACATTTCCTAGGTTGGATATGAGGCAAGAGATTTAAAATTTGAATTCTTGTGGAAGGAATTTACCTCACACAGGAAGAGAAGTTGACCTATGACCTGGATGTGGCATCACAGGAGGTGGCATCACACAATCTGACTCCATATCCCTGCTGAGCTCCCTCCCCTCCCCAAACTCCACTGTCTCCAGGTACCCTCCCAAATTTCCAGAACTTTCCCAAGCCAGAGTGAGCAGCACTAGTTTATTTACAAGTATATACGTTGATCAAGTATTAGAGATGTGCAAGCAAGACTAGTAGGCTTGATAGCTTTCAGCTGGCTCTGCTCCTTTGCTTTGAGCAGCAAAACACAGAAATGGAGAAAGCTTTTCTTGGCATGCGGATACAGCTATGGGAAAAGTTATAGCAGCTACATTTCTGCATTCTGCTATTAGAGGAAAGGGGCTACTAATGGGCTTGGCCTAAAGAGGTATGCATGACAAAAAGATTGGTAATGCTTCTTAATCGGTTTAGATATTTCCTCAGTGCCCTGGCCTGGATAGCCCAGGCTAGCCTGTTCTTGTCAGATCTTGGAAATTAAGCAGGGTCAGCCCTGGTTAGTATTGGGATGGGAGACCACTAAGGAATACCAGGGTCTCTATGCAGAGGCAGGCAATGGCAAACCACCTCTGAATATCTCTTGTCCTGAAAACCCTACGGCAGGGGCCTCAAACCTTTTTTAGCCAGCAGGCACATTTGGAATTCTGACATAGCACGGTGGGCGCAGCAACATAATGGCTACTGCAGGAGGCAGAGTAGGGATGCCAGACCCCCCCAGTGGGCCGCTTTCAGTCTCCTGTTTTCAGCCCCCACCTCTCCACTGCCAGCCAGTGGGCTGATGGGGGAGATTATCCCCCCCAAAAAGGGAAGAACCCCAGAAATTAATCCATGCCTACATGACCTGGAAGTGACGTAGGCATGTCAGGGATGTCAGAGGCAACACTCTGGTTTTGGGCAAAACTCTATGATAGAAGGTAATTCTACCATAGAGTTCCCCCCCAAACCAGAGCATTACCCCCAATGTGCCTACATCACTTCTGGATCATCTAGGCATGTCACATTAATTTCCAGCGTTGCTTCCCACTCCTGGTAAGTGTACCCCCCACCCCAGCTGCTCCAAGGGACCTGGCAACCCTAAGGCAGAGCCAACCACAAAGTGATTGCCGTAGCTTCACTTCAGTAACAGTGCTGTATTGTGGTGGCAGCTGCTGCCAAAGCAACATTTTTAAAAAATCAGATCTCCAATAATCAATCAGAAGCCCTGCTGAGCAAAAGCTCTACCTGGCCCTGCCTACTTCCTAAAAAACACTTGGTGGGTGCCAGGAAAGTTGTTGGTTGGCACCATGTTGGGGACCCCTGCCCTACAGGGTTGCCATAAATCAGCTGCCATTTGGTCCCCCCTCCCCAATCCTTAATGGGCCTTGATTGTTAGGGAGTGGCTCTGTTCAAGCACCCATCAAGGCTTGAGGAGGATGCGCTCCTCAGTGGTTGAAGGAATGGAGCAGGTGTGCAAGAACGTCTTCAGGATTGCACAGCGACAGATATATATCCTGCACTTGATGAAGGGCTCAAGATACCTTACAGAGTCACATCCAATATCTATATATCTAATTCTCAACAGTCCCCTATGTGTGGATATCTAAATCTGCAGATAGGGGGCATACTTACCCCAAACAAGTTCATCTGCAAACTGGGTGACCCCTTAGGTTTCAGGAAAATCTGAAAACTTAAAAAAAAAACATGCACCACTGCCAAGCTCAAAAATAGGGGAAAAGAGGGAGGGAGAAAGAAGGAAAGATTGGCTTGGGGAGGGGGGAGAAAGGAAAAGATGAGGGTATTGTCTTGGAGGGAGCGAAAGAAGGGGAATTGGCTTGGGAGAGAGAGAGAGAGAAAAGGAGGTGTTTGCTTGGTTGATGATTGGAAAGAAAAAGAAGGGGGGATTGGCTTAGGGAGAGAAAGAAAGGGGATGATGGGGGGAGAAGGAAGGAAGCGAAGTTTGGGGAAATCCCCCCTCCACGCAAGTTTCTTGCAGGTTCCCCCTTGTAAAATGATAAAAGAGGTAGAACTACAAACAAGATCACAACGAAGGACACTGCAGAAAGGTCTAGTCATCCACCACCTGCTGCCTTCACCAAAAGCCTGTCCAACAGCGCCACCCTAAGAACACTTTCCTAGAAGTAAGCCCTGTGAAACTGGTTTAAGTAGGATTCCAAGTAGACCTGTTTAGGATGGCACTACAAAGAGCGCCTCTATGTGGGACTTATTGAAGGGCCACAGAGGCAATGATCCTCTGTCCTATTGTGGATGGCAATTCCAAAGGATCAGGACCACTATAGAGAAGTCCTATGACCAGGCTGAAGCAGTTCTTGTCAGCCTACATGATGGTACCTTGAACAGGAGCTGTTGAAAAAAGTACAGTGGAACAAAAACAAATAGTAGAAACTCTATTCTTTCAGGCTTCCTGGTGACTTTTGGGAGTTAAAGGTTAACTCTTTGTAGGCTCTGTTTTCACCTTTGTAAAGGTTACATTTTCTTCAAGAATAACCCATTTTACCTAAATAGTTTGACTATTTCCAGGCAGAGTAGGTCTGGATTTGCACATTAAAACTAAACATCCCCAAGCTCGAAGAGATGCATAGTGTTCCACTGCACACTGCAGGGATACAGTGATCTCTGAGGTGGGCGGGGGTACGTAGGTGGGGGAGGCATTTTCTGGAGATGGTGAGCAACAGCAGAGATGCTGACAGAGCCCAATCCACCCAGAGGGCATGCTTATTTAAAGGGGTTAGCTGTGGCTGGGAGAGATACCCAGTATCTTATTTATTTATTAAATTTATTAATCACCCTGTCCCAGCTTACACCGAGCTCTGGGCGACATACATGGGGGCTTAATGCCATTAAAAACGTATAAAATATTAAAATTCTACAAACAATTTAATAAAACTAAAAACCCAAATAGAGTCCATGATGATGGTGTCTTGGAAATTTCTACCCCCAGCTCTGGACTATCAGGCCAGTTTCTGGGCAGGGGGGAGAGGGAACTCATAGCATCAGGTGGGGAAGGGAGGGTGCCAGCCAAGGAAAAAAACCATTGCTGCCCTTAACCAAAAGCCTGGCAGAACATCTCCACCTTACAGGCCCTGCGGAATAGCATAGGATCCCACAGGGCCCCGATGTCATTTGGCAGAGAGTTCCACTAGGCTGGGGCCAGGACTGAGAAGGCCTCGCCATGGTTGAGGACAGCCAGACATCTTGTGAGGTTTACACTGGCTGGGAGGAACAGCAGCAGCCAGTGATGAAGCAAGACTCTTGCTTTCTGCTCAAATGAAGTGGGAAAAGGGTATTTGAGGGAGCTGTTGCTAGATCAGGGCCATGCCTCCTGAAGTTCGGGGTGGAGTAGGGTCCTGGGAGCAGGGCCAGCTCACTCACTAGGCGAACTAGGCGATTGCCTACAGCGGGCTGGCCCTTAGGGGCGCCAAACTGCACCTGGCCCCGTACGCTGGGAGTTTCTTGATTATTTGTGTTTTTCCTTCTTCCTAAAATGCATTTATTTTTGAAAATTGGGGGGCACGGGGGAGGCACCAGAAGGGATCCTCGCCTAGGGTGCAAAATAAGCTGGGGCTGGCCCTGCCTGGGAGCATTTTGAGGGCAAGGTCTAGGGAGCATCAGTAATGTCACCGCACTGTGCAGTGCTCTAGGAGTCCCTCCAATCTCTATGGCTATTACCACAGAGACTGGGGAAATGCCTAGTTGTGATGTCACTAGAAGTGACATCACAACAGCTTATCCCCCACATTTTTTCTTCCTGCTGCTACATCAAGCCAGCACAGGGAATGGAGCATCAGGAGCAGGACACTGCACACCACAATGGGCAAGCTGGCAAGCCGAGGGTGGAAGCCAGGCCCAGACCAAAGCGTCTCAGGCTGCCAGAGCTGCGACTCCCAAAACAATACCAGTCCAATAAATGCACAAAACAGCTCCACAGTCTTATTGTGGCAGCCCAGATGGAACTACTTTCAACCCAGGTCTCCTTGATTCTGCTTTGACACTAGGATCAACCAACTTCCCTGCCGAAGCAGCTGCTGAAGACTTTCATTCCAGGCATTTGGAGTAGCTAATGGCTCATTCGCCTCAGTAATGTCACCGCACTGTGCAGTGCTCTAGGAGTCCCTCCAATCTCTATGGCTATTACCACAGAGACTGGGGAAATGCCTAGAGCATCATACAACATAGTGATGTCACTTCAGGGTTTACGCTGAAGTGACATCACAACATCTTATCCCCCACATCAAGCCAGCACAGGGAATGGAGCAACAGGAGCAGGACACTGTTCACCACAATGGACAAGCTGGCAAGCCTAGGGTGGAAGCCAGGCCCAGACCAAAGCATCTCAGGCTGCCAGAGCTGCGACTCCCAAAACAATACCAGTCCAATAAATGCACAAAACAGCTCCACAGTCTTATTGTGGCAGCCCAGATGGAACTACTTTCAACCCAGGTCTCCTTGATTCTGCTTTGACACTAGGACCAACCAACTTCCCTGCCGAAGCAGCTGCTGAAGACTTTCATTCCAGGCATTTGGAGTAGCTAATGGCTCATTCGCCTCTTGTGAGGCTGTCCCCAGCCAAGGGACAGATCCCCTGTACACAATAAACCTGCACGGCTGGAACATTGCTATCGTTATAGTGGTATCCGGTGGGAACATCTCAACCTTTTTTTTAATTATTCATCCACAGAAACTAGAAACATGCTGTTGCTGTTTGTTTGTTATGAATTTCTTTAGCCCCTTTTCAGCTCCAAAGTGTTTTTCAGTTCTTCTTACCTTATTTGTCTTTGAGAGAATAACAAGATAGGCTTAGCTGAGTCTTGTGGAAGCCAAACAGAGCACTTTGCCATTGCTGCCAGCACTTGAAGAAACTGGATTGCCTACATCCCTGCCTGTGGCATGCCATATTTTTCTCTCTCATTTACAATGCACGTGCAGAATATGTCTTACTCATAGGGTAACACAGTAGCTACCATGAGTAACTGCTATGATTTTTTTTAGCTTCAGCAAAACTCAGAAGGTCTCAGCCCTGCATTTGCAAGCTTCTTGTAAGAATTACTCAGCTAATATATTTGAATGGTTTTGAACACTTTGATGTGTTAGAGAAATACAAAATATTATTACTGATAAGTGGAGGTAAATTCAGTTTGGGATTGCTGCGGCACTGATTGTTGCTTCTTGTAGATGATGTGCTCCGTCTAGCTCTTTACTGCCAGAGTTTGTAAGCCGCTCTGAGACACCTTCGGGTAGTGAAGGGTGGGGTATAAATCCAATCTCTTCTTCTTCTACTGCAGGCCAGAGGGTGGAACTGCAGCTAGTCATTCCAAAGTTTTCAGGTGCCACAAAAGGCCAAGGAGGCCCCCTTCCAATCAGAAGTTTTTCTCCATCTTGGATTACAATCTGGAGCAATTTTGGGGGAGGAAGCTCCCATACAGTCTCATGCTATCATTGTCCTGTTTCCAGACTGTCCCCATCCTCAATACATGCTTTCTCAAACATGCTTTACTGTAAAAGAACGAACATGATCCATGCATGTTAGCACACCATGTGGAAGGAATGGTGCACATTTTCTTGCTCTGCAAAAGTACTACCCACACTGGAACCATTTTCCCACCACCAGCCTCTTGTGAGCTCCATTTTTTCTTGCAGCACCACCACCAGAGGACTTTTTGAGGACTTCTGCTTTTAAAAATCTGTATAGAGGTATAGCACTATAATGATCTACTGCTAGTTATCTGTTCCCATTTTTAACAACCACTGTAACCTGTGCATGAAGAAAAGAACACCAAAAAAAATGGATGGGGACACAATCAGGGTTTTTTTTAAAAAAGAAAAGACATGCCAGAACTCTAAAGATGGAAATTGCGGATGATACAAAGTTGTTCAGGGTGGTGAAAACCAGTGAGGATTGTGAGGCACTCCAAGGGGATCTGTCAAGGATGGGCGAGGTTCCGGAACTCTGTTCCAGTGCATTTTCCCAGGAAAAAAACCCCTGGACACAATCACACCTTCAGAGTGAATTGTGGGCTTTTCTGCATTCTCATTTTCCTTGCTTGTAAGTTCCTGTTTCTTCAGGGTTCCCCCTCCCCCCCATCTGCATGTATTTTGCTCCCTCTAGTGGTCAATTTGATATTATACCGGTTTATGACCGGCATAAAACTCTACAGTTTAAACCTGCAGGGAGATATGCCAGACATAAACCGGTGTAATATTGAATCAACCATGGGAAGGAGCAAAACACTTGCAGAACAGACCTCCCCCTCCCCCGAAGAAATAGGAACTTACAAGTGAACAAAATGAGAATGTGGGAAAGTCCACAGAGTCACTGAAGAATTTACATGGAAAAGAAATGTTGGAAAAAAGACGGATAAATGTCTGCAGGAAACTCAATTTCCAGTGTTCATGTATTTTGCATTCACAGTGACAATGAAAGCAACATGGAGAATCCTCACCTTGTGGATGCAGCCGAGGTTTTTCACCTCCTCTTATAAAGAAAGCCTCACACCTTGGCCTGATCCTTCAGCCTGGGTCTCTTGTTGCATGAGTCAAGACCAACCCTTTCACAGGGCTCTTGAACTCACGAATGCAAGCTGAAATAATGAGGGATTATTTTCTTCTCAAACTACTTTTGTGATCCTGAATCATTCTAGCTTGCTTTTTCTTTACATGGACCTCCAACAGCTGCTCTGTGCTTAACATATTCTTTGCTTGTAATGTTCACTTCTCACTTTCCAGCAATGTGTGTGTGTGTTTTTCCCCTTTGTCCTTTACAAGAAATGCAAAAACTGTACATTGGACACATGGGAGTTGTTTGTGTGACCTGCTGGTGATCAGATGATAAGCACAGAACATTGTTGACCTGTTTGCACTGAGGAGGGAAGCTAGGTGAGGGCAGGTCGGTCTCCTCAGTCCGACTGCATAGAGGGAATGCACAATAAACACAGCTGAGATCAGCCAGGACTGTGCGGATAATTATGCTCAGATTTGCAGCTCCAGCTTTAAAAGATGAATGTTTGATGTAAACGCTAAAGACCGGAGCCAGTTTTCTACCAACCTGTCAATTTAGGTCTCTCTCATTTTTTTTTTAAAGGCGGATTTGTTCTTTGCTGCACAGCTTCTGGCGCTTCCTGATTCGCCACGGCACTGTGCAAATCTCAGGGCCACATTTGACAGTGTGGCAGTTCTGCACAATACGAATGGCCCCAGTCTTGCAGAAAGAGGGGGGGCGATGCTTACAGCAGGGGCCCCCAAACCTTTTGAGCCTGCATGCGCCTTTGGGATTTTGATACAGCGTGGTGGCCACAGCCGCAAAACGGCTGCTACAAAACAGCTGCTACAGGAGGCAGAGCCAGCCACATAATGGCTGCCTCCGCTTACCTTCAGTCCCACAGTGAGGATCCTTGTGCTTGGTGGCAGCTGCTGCCAAAGCAATGCTTTAAAAATCCACACAGCCAATCAAATCTCCAATGGCCAGTTGCCCTGGCCTGGATAGCCCAGGCAAGCCCAGTCTTGTCAGATCTCAGAAGCTAAGCAGGGTCGACTCTGGCAAGTACTTGGATGGGAGACCTCCTTGAAACACCAGCAGCCACCTCTCTGAATATCCTCCAGGCCCACAGTAGGGGTCACCAGAGGTCACCATGACTTCCAGGTGCACATACACATATGAAAAATACAAGAAAAACTCCCCACTTCCATTGGTCAATCGAAGCCTTGCTGGGCAAAAGCCCCACCTCTCCGCATCCGTTCTAAAAAACTAGGACAAGCTGGTGGGCTGCCTGGTGCCCACAGGGACCACTTTGCGGACCCCTGCTTGACAGCCAAAGAACAGTGTGCAGTTGAGGGGATCTGAACTCTATGTCTGTCCCTTAGCTCCCCACAAGACCTCCCCTGGGACAATGCCCCCAGTTTCTGAGTCTAGCTGGGAAGGGAGGCTGTGGGGGGAGAAGCTGCAGGTGGTGTGCACCGGCTTGGGCTGCTCAGCAGTTTTCAGGTAATACCGGAAGCCAAGAGAGTGAGTCATTGGCACTGCAAGCCTAAACAGAGTTACAAAGAGTCCTTTGAAGTCCATGAAGCTCTGGGTGTAGCTCTGCTTAGGATGGCATTAGAGCAGGATCGGGGCATCTTTGTGCAAACTGAAGGTGAACTCCAGAGCCCCCCTGCAATGTTGTGATGGATTCCGGGGGGTATGCTTAGGCTGCATCAGCACGTCATTGGAAATTGCGCTTGCTGCGCTACCGGAATTGCTTGTGACCGGCTTAGCGTGTCCACACAGGAGAATCCACTCGTGACTGATTGCTGCCACACAACAATAGTGCAATGGTCCATCCATGTACGGCTGCCGGATCAGAGTTGCCGCTTGACCAGGAAAACAAATGTTTGGCTTGCTCTTTGGCTTGTAGCAGCCACTGAAGCTTTTCATAACAGAGAGGTAAAACAGTAGCCCTTTTCAGACATTACATCCACAGGACTGGCTATTGTGCATATCGGGAGCTCACACTACCCTCGATGCTCCCAATATGCACAGTCAAAAGATGGTGATGCACCTATTCTATGCTCATGCACAGCTTTGGTATGCAAAACGGAACCCTGGAAAATCCAGCGGTTGGTTTGTACATACCAAAGCTGTGCATATATGCAAAGTATGTCACTTCTGTCCAGATAACATGGCAAAGGTGCATATCTGGAAGATTCCCATGCACTTCCTGGGCTCCTGATAGGTGTGGATATCTAATCTGAAAAGCACTATTATCTCCAGCTGATACCTGCACATTAACACAATTAACAGCATAGCTAGCAACCCAATAGCCCAGCCCAGCCAGATCTCATTGGAGCTTGGAAGCGACGCAGGATCGGCCGTGGTTAGTGCTTGGATGAGAGGCCATCAAGAAAGACTGGGGGTGCTATGCATAGCAAGGTAATGGCAAAACACCTCTGATAATCTCTCGCCTTGAAAACCCCAGAGTCCGGGGTCACTATGGATCGATTTGATGGCACACAGTTGTTGTTGTTATTATTATTAAAGGCATCGGTATAGGGATTTAAAAATCGACAACCCCAGGGTTTTCTTTGTAGAAAAAGTCCAGCAGGAACTCATTAGCATAATAGGCCACACCCAAAAGCAGAAACTCATTAGCATATTAGGCCACACCCCTGACAGCACAGCTCATTAGCATATTAGGCCACACCCCCATGTTACCAGAAGTGTGGTCATCCAGCCACACACACCTTTTGCTTCTTATTCTGTTTACCTTGTTTGTTGTCAAAACACAGAGCTTTTTTTGTAGCAGGAACTCCTTTGCATGTTAGGCCACACCCCCCTAATGTAGCCAATCCTAATGAGTTTCTGCTGTTGGGTGTGGCCTATTATGCTAACGAGTTCCTGGTGGGTGTGGCCAACTCAGGAGCCAGCCGGAACTCCGTTCCTGTGCGTTCCTGCCCCAAAATAGCCCTGCACAACCCTAAGCAAATTTGGTTCATTTGGGAAGCTGGGATGGGAGGGACATAAAATCATAGTCAGCCACATGCTTTGGCCGGCCCTGGCCTAAAATCCTGTGTGGAAAAGAGAATTCTGCTGCAGTCCCTTCTTCGGCACTGAAACGAACAGTATAAATTGGATCCCTGTTCTCTTTTGCATCTCACCATCCTCTTCTCACCTTGCAGAACTCTCCCATATTGGCGGCATCCTTTGGCCACGGAGGGAACATCTGTTTCTCAGCATTTTTTTTTAACCAACGCACAGTCTGTTAGCAAGGCTGAATACCAAACACGGAGAGTTTGAAAAAAGGGACACTGACAGCCATCTTCAACAGCTTCCAGATTCCCCCCCCCCTTTTTCCTCTTTCTGCTTCCTCTGCCTATGGCAACAGTTGCTAATATCGGCACATTCAGTCTTTTGTGGCATGGCAGGCACCTGTTTTCACGTAGGAATTTAAGGATTTCCAGCCTGTCCTGCTCATTAAAGAGTGTCCCGGCTGAACTTTGTTTAGAAGCCAGGCTTCCTGGAGCTTCTTGCAATCTCTGCTGGCCAGCCCCAGAATTGTGGAGGCTGGCCACTGTGGTGAGTCAAGGCCAGATTTGCACTACTGAATTATTGTGCCGAACGTGTGGGTTGAGTAGACAGATCCGTGCTGAGCCAAGCATGTGCCGAAGAACGGGGAGCGAGATTTTTTCCCCGTACTCCTTCTCCCTAAGTGGCAGGAAATTCAGGGTATGACAGCCACCAAATGATATTTAAAATCAAAGTAGAACAGCCAGCCTCTCAACTGGCTTCCGTTGCTGTGTCTTTAGTAGCAGCATGATCCGCTAGGGGTTAGTAAACAACGCTTTTTTTCACAGCGTTGAGATAAATGTTACCACTTACTAATGGCTGTTGACTGGGCAGCTGTTAAAGACACTCGCTCCCAGGTTCAATGCCCTTCCCTCCCAACCGCTGTTGTGATCTCCCACCTCCCTCCCACAGACCAAAAACACCCCAGCACTAATCTCACACATATGACTGTGTAATGAAGAGGCAACAGGGTATGGTTGCCAACTCCAGCTGGGGAAAGTCCTGGAGATTTGGGGTAAAGGACCTTAGTGGGTATGTGATGCCACTCTAGGACTTCAGTTTCTTCTAGACTCTATGGTACGCCATAGACTCCATCCTCTGAAGCTGCCCCAGGGAAACTGATCTATGTAGTCTGAAGATGCTGTAATTCTTGGACAACTCCAGGCAGCTAGCCCTACGACAGAGTCTGCTTCAACAGCTACTGTTGCCTGCAGGCAGCGGAACTCATGTTCCTTCCGGAAGGCCCCCAAAGCAGAAAGCAATTCAGTGTTTGCCAGCCAAGATTTATTGCTGTGCTACTGAGTTGCCTCTCAAGAGGGCTGTAGGGTTCAAGAATGGAAGACACCACCTTGCCTCTCCCGTCTTGGGTGCTCTGATTCGATTCAGGTGCATGCCTTGTATTGCAGGCAATTTGCCACTAAGGCCAACTGTTCCATGATTGGGTTGTCAGGCCACGGCCCTGAAATCTCTGCTCTGCTGCAGCAAAGACATCATAGCCACAGTTCATCCTGCCATGGTTCTACAGTCTATAGCCATTCCGTCTGCCATGCGACAAAATGTATAGTGCTTGCGGAGGATGGATGGGAGGTAACAGGCCAGAGAAGGCACATTACCATTTTTATCTGCTGCAAAGTTTTCCAGGGACATATGTAAGCCAGGAGAAAAGAACATGTTGTTCCCAGATTAACTCACAGGCTGCCAGGCTGTAACTAGAGACAGTATCTTTAACTGTGCATCTGCAGCACATGAAGCTGCCTTATCCGAAATCAGACCGAGGCCAATCCTGTGTACAATGACTGGCAACATCTCTCCAGGTCTCAGGCAGAGGTCTTTCACACTACCTCCCACCTGATCATTTTAAGTAAAGATTATGCTGAGGACTGAACTTGGGACTTTCTGAGCACAAAGTGGGTGCTTAACCACTCAGCCACAGCTACTCCTGGAAGAATTTATTGTTGCCACCCCGATTTCTTCCTCAGTCTACTCACACTTTGAGCCAAAAGCCAGACTCACTTGCTCAAGCAGATTGGGGGGGGTGTAATGGAAGAAAGGGTATGGAAAGTGCAGCAGTGATAAACTCTTGTATGGATAGAGGGATCTCTGGATTGCAAGGCAACCTGACAACCCCAATAAGATCTAATAGCAATAATTGATTAAAAAAAAAACACCTAAACCCCCAGGCGCTCTCAGGGACAGGGCAAGATGTTCCAGCCCATGATATGAGAGAGAGAGAGAGAGAGAGAGAGAGAGAGAGAGAGAGATGCTTACCATTGTTTTAACTCTTCTGTGCCTCCAGGGGGCAGGAAGGGGTAAGAAAATTTACAGAATGATTCTAAGCAGTCCACAGCTGATCGTCTACCCACTACATCCAACCACTTTCTCACAAGGCAAAGGATATTGTTCCCTCTGCCCCTGTAGTAATAAATCAGGCAGCCAATATCTGCTGAATAGAGGGCTTGGTCTTTCAGCCCTCAGGCCTGTAACAGTGATGACCTTTGTCTGGGTCTCTGTGTGATGTGGGCATAATTTTCCCCCTGCCGGCTATCCATCAGCAAACCTTACATTCCCCTACAACACCAGAGAGGCTTCAGAAACAGCCACAAGCCCACAGAGTGGCTAGAGAGGTAATGCATGCAGACCGCAGTTATCATACTACAAAGTCACAGCTATGAATGTTAACTGGTTGGCTCAGGCTGAGTCGGCTGAAGCTGAATCTGGCGAAGATGGAGGTCCTGTGTGTGGGTTGGGGCAGTACAGGGGTGGGGGTCCCACTCCCGACCTTCGGTGGGACACCATTAGTTGCCAGCGCTGAAGGTTAGGAGCTTGAGAGTACTCCTGGATACCTCCTTAACAATGGAGGCCCAGGTAGCAGCCACTGCTAAACCGGCCTTTTACCATCTCTGGCTGGTTAGGCAGTTGGCTCCCTTCCTTGACCGCAACAACCTGGCCACAGTGATCCATGTGATGGTCACCTCGAGACTAGACTACTGTAATGCTCTGTCAGCATCTGGAGGTTGGTGGGGTAGGAGTCGATTGTGCGGGACATCCAGGATGACAGCTAAACCTTAAAGTCCTGGGGTCGCCTCAGAATGGTGGTCACTGAGTTACAGCACTCGTGAACACACTGGTTGGTCTCGGGCAGATGGGTACGAGTGGATTTGACCTCCCGGGTCTTCGGCTCCCTCCTCTCAGTCTCCCTTTCCCCCTAACAACGCAATCAACGACTCGGCGTCTTTCGGCTTGCTGCGTAGTGCCCATAACCGCATTTCTTGAGGTAAGATAACAAACACCTCTTCCACCACTACTTTGTCTACAATCGTTCGTTCCCCATCTGTTTTTGGATCCAACCATCTGCGAACCCACTCTTTTAGCTCAGCTACTACCAAACGCGGACGATCCGTGACTTGCCACTTTCGGGCTCTAAATTTTTGTCTAAAAGTATCATCCGAAATTTCATATTTATCCAAGATAGCTTTTCGGACTTCGTCATAGTTAACCGCCTGGGTTTTTGGAAGGGCTCTCATGGCGGCTTGCGCCCCTCCCAATAGATATGGCCCCAGAATGTAAACCCACTGTTCTCTTGGCCACTGGGCCATTTCGGCAGCCCTCTCAAAAGACTCCAAGTATGCCTCAATATCATCATTGGCCGTTAGCTTAGTCAACAAAGGAGGGGGAGGTCTAAGCTGGTTACCACCTCCCGCCCTGGTTCCTTCCCAAGCTTTGCCCAAGTCCCGAATAAGTAGACCCTGCGACTCTTGAGATGCTCCTGCCATTCCGTTAGCCAAATCAAACACCTGACTCACTGGGACGTCTCCTGAGCATGTTTCGCCCTGGCCTTCCATGCGTATCTTCCGTGCCGGGAACCTTCTCTCCCACCCTGCTGGGTGCGGTAAACTTGGTCGGAAGCTTAATCTCCCCGTATGGGCCACCACTTTGTCAGCATCCGGAGGTTGGTGGGGTAGGAGTCGATCGTGCGGGACGTCCAGGACGACAGCCAAATCTTAAAGTCCTGGGGTCGCCTCAGAATGGTGGTCACTGAGTTACAGCACTCATGAACACACCAGTTGGTCTCGAGCAGACGGGTACGAGTGGATTTGACCTCCCGGGTCATCGGCTCCCTCCTCTCCGTCTCCCTTTCCCGAATGCCAACCAATCCTCCTCGGCTTCCACCTGTGGTTCTCTTTATTGGGTGTAGCTGTCCCACCTGCATCCCTCACTGCTCACTCCTTAAAGGACCAGAGCCACGTTAACAGATTTCCTTGCGTTTCCTGCCCCCCCCCGTTTCTCCGTCTTTCAGCCCCTTGCTGTGTCACCCAGTCTCCTAACTTCCCTTTTCTTCCTCCTTTTCTAGCGGGGCATCCTTGGCCGGGCCGCATGGCCAGGATTCCGGGTCCTCCATGGAAGGGTTGCACTCCTTGCTTGGCTACCTGTCGGCCGCTGAGGGGGATGCTTCCGGCATAGGAAGGAGGGGGTTGTCCTTTACCTCCTCACACACTCTCTACATGGGGCTGCCCTTGTTGCAAATTCGGAAGCTGCAGCTAGTACAGAATGCCGCAGCCAGGCTGCTGATGGGCCTGCCCAGATGGGAGCACATCCGGCCTGTGCTGAAGGCACTGCACTGGCTGCCAATAGCATACCGAATTTGCTTCAAGGCGCTGGTGCTTACCTTTAAAGCCCTATATGGCCAGGGTCCAACATACCTTTCCCCATATATACCCCAGAGAGCACTGCAGTCAGGGTCACAGAACCAACTGACTCCCCCGGGCCCCAAAGACACCAGGCTTGCCATTACCAAGGCCAGGGCCTTTTCAGTGGCGGCTCCTTACTCGTGGAATGAGCTCCCGGAAGAGATCAGGGCCCTGTGGGACCTCTTACAGTTCCGCAGGGCCTGCAAGACGGAGCTCTTCCACCAGGCTTTCGACTAAGAACCGCCCTGATCATTACCATCAACGAGCCCGGCCCTTAGCCTAACATCTGGCCTAGACCATCGTGCGACTCAAGAAGCCCATCAGCTAGATTGTCTGCTTGCAACATTCTTAGTACGCCATCTTAATTAACTAATGATGGACAATTAGCACCTCTGACTTTATAACTCATTTGTATATGAATTGTTTTAATGTGATTTTATAGTTTTATTGGTATTTTGTACCGAGTGTGTCAGCCGCCCTGAGCCTGGTTGCGGGGAAGGCGGGGTACAAATTGAATAAATAAATAAATAACTGTGGGCAGACTATTGTTATGGTCTGTTGTGCCGGAGAAAAAATGATATAATCCCATGCAAGGAGGGGTTGTGAGTTTATTGCTTCACTTGCCATTTTTACTGGCTTGGCTCCTAGGGGTACTAGTGGCGTAAGTCAGTCTGAGCTCATTGACAGCACAGATTCCTCAGATGAAGAACTACCTGCAGCTGGCCCTCAGCCAGTAATTGAACAACGAGCTCCTGGATCTGTG
>NW_015173137.1:380287-396990 GCF_001447785.1 Gekko japonicus
GCCTGTTAAACTGAACTTATCAAAAGGATTGGCTCCATCTTCGTTCAAGTATGCAAATATACTTTTCCAGCTCTATTCACTGCCCAATTGATTGTTTCAAACTTCAATGCACAGTGATTTCTCTGTGTACTGGGTAATGGAAATGAAAGGCACGGGGCAGTGCTTCGGGTTATTATTTGTGTGTCATTATTGTCCTGTAGCAGATATGTGAAGAAAAAACAAAGCAAGGGGCAGCAAGTTGCCATGGTGGCTGTGACAACCAAGCCCCCCCCCCCAGCCACTGTGGAGTCACTGTAGAGCACACGTGGAAGGAAAAAAGTTGGGGGGAGGAAGAGAGGAAATTGTACAGAAAGTAGCCAGTGTCGAAGCTCTGTCACCAAAATACATGCCTCTGCATTTGTAGCGATGATGAAAGCAAAGTGAAAATCTTTACCACATGTGGAAGCAGACTTGGTCTCATTTTTGTCTTTCAAGTAGCCCTGCGTATTTTCCCTGTTGACACTATATGTGTCTTTGTGTGAGGAGCACCACATGGGCAGAGCTGATGGTGAGATGCTGCAGTTCTGTGAGCCAGATGCAACTGCTGACACCATGTTGGAGCCACAGATCTGAAGACGGGACATGACTGTAATGTTTAAATTGTGGAATCCAGGCAAAGTGACTGGTGTGACAAGTTTTCTTCTCTGAGCAATGTCCTTACGGAAGAACGTAAGAGCCCGGCTGGATCAGACTATCAAGTCCAGCATTCTGTTTCCAGTAACGGCCAGCCAGATGTATGCAGGCTGTGAAAGCATGTTGTTAGCGTCTGGTGCTTTCTCTGGGAATGGTGTTGCCAGATTGCGACCAGGAGATTGAACTTTATCTCTAACAATGTGACAAGAAAGACTTCTACTTTCCTTCTCATTGAGACTCACTGAGTGACCTTGAGCTAATCAATCCCCCTCAGCCTAACCTACTTCATAGGGTTGTTGTGGGGATAAAGTGGAGGATGGGAGAATCCTCTATCGCATCTTTCCTCTATCTCATTGGAACAAAAAGTGCTTCAGAAGACACAGGCAGGCATCAACTTTGTGCCCACAGAGAATACCCATTCTGAAGCAGCTGCTCAAATCCAAGGAAGATGTTGGTTTGGAACCTCCCAGCATGTGACTGGCCCCGGCCCCCATGGCAGCCATTTTGTGGTTTGACTACACCTACCAGACTTCTGCAGCTGTTTTGTGGAGGTACCCACTACCTGTTCTCAAAATCCAAGAATGCGCAGAGGCTCAACAAGGTTGGGAACCGCTGATTTAGACCAATAAGCAAGCCTGAGCCAGAGGCTACTGACCAGTAAGATGTTTTTCAATGGTCAGTCTGCGACTGTGCTTGTAAATATTTATATCCCTCCACTGCCTTAGACTCAAGGCAGTGCCAGCCTATAGCCAGACTTTGCTGGCAGTCAGGGTTGCCAACTCCAGATTATGAAATTCCTGGAAATCTGAGGGTGGAAACTGGGGATGGCAGAGTTTCGAGAAGGAAGGGAGCTCAGCAGGGATATGATGCCTTGGAATCCACCCTCTGAAACCAGATCAAGTGATCTGTATAGATGGGAGTAATTTGTAATTCTGGGAGAACTCCAGGCCTTGCCTGGAGGTTGGCAATCCTAGGGTGGCACATAGGCTACTAAATAAAGCACTTTCAATCCGTTTTTAATGCACTTTCCAACTGGACTTTGCCAGTTCACACAGTAAAATCCAGTTGGGAAGTGCACTGAAAGTGGATTGAAAGTGTGTTATTTAGTGTGTGTGATCGCATAAATCTTATTCTGTTGAGGGGTCTGTGGGCACTAGTTCAAGTCCCACCACAGACCCGAACCCAGCTCCTTGCCTGCCAAGAGGTTAGGGTTACGTTTGCAGAGATGATGCCTCTCTGAAAGTGAATTGGGTGTACATCGGCTCGGGTGTGTCTGCGTGTATGAAGGATGACTATGTGGTTTTGGGGCCTTCTGGGTGCCCTCTCCACATGGCTCTCTGTTTACCTGCATGCTGCCAGAACTCATTGTAGTAATTAAATCTGTCGGAAAGGCAGTCTTCCAAGCACCTGCAATTCCAGTCTCACCTGCTTTGGGAGTGCCCGTTTCTGCCTAAGATCTTGGAGGACGTTTCACAGGAGGAGAAGGAGAAGAAGAAGGAGAAGAAGCCGGGCTGTCTGTTTTTGCAGAGCTACGCCCTTTTGCTTGGTGTCAGAATCAGATAGGGATGAGGCGATCTGAAGCCGTGGCTTTGAAATGTGACGCTGTGCAGCTCAGGAAGTGTAACCGACAGAGCGAGAGAGAGCGAGAAACAGCCCGAGAGGAGCAGGTCAGGCCTCCTAGTCTGAGAGGCACCTCCACTTTGTGGCAGACTTGCCGGAGTTGCCTGGCCAGGAGGAGCGGTAGGCCGCACCATGGGCTGAGATCCTTCACCACCGGTCGGGCCGGCAGCTCCTTGGGCATCATGAACGTGCAGAGGCAGCTGATCTCCGCCGCCATCAGGGCTGAGGCCAAGAGGTACGAGGGAGTCAAAGTGCAGCTCAACAAACTTTTCCGGCTGGTGGAGCTGGTCGATGACCCGGAGCTGAAGGGCGGCCTCAAAGCTTCGCTGTGCGTCGTGAGAGGTAGGCGGCTGCCTGGCTGCGGCTTTGCAATGCGAGGCGGCGGAGGAGTTCTGGCGGGACTCGGAGGCTTTTCCGCTCAGAGTGTGTGAATGACTTGTGTTGGAGGGAACTTTCCTCCGGGGTTTGGACGGACAAAAGGTCTCAGGGCTAAACAGTTTTAACAGAGTGGCTGGCTTGCAGTCGGTAGGCCACAGAACGCGAGTTGCCAGCCTCCAGGTGGGGCCTGGAGACCTGCCAGAATTACAACATCTCCAGACTACAGAGGCCACTTCCCCAGAAGGAAATGGCTGCTTTGGAAGGTGGACTCTGTGGAATTATACCCCGCTAAGGTTAGGGATGCCAGCCTCCAGGTGGCACCTGGGGATTCCCCGGAGTGACTCCAGACTACAGAGATCAGTGCCCCTGGAGAAAACGGATGCTTTGGAGGGTGGAGTCTGTGGTATTATACCCCACTGAGGTCCCTGTCCTCTCCAGGCTCCATCCCTCAATCTCCAGGAGTTTCCCAACCTGAATCTGTCAACCCTACCCCCCCCCATCTCCTGGCGGTGGCCAGGGTGCACCTGGCAACCCTAGCTAAGGTCCCTCCCTAGAACCCACCCTCCTCAGGCTCGCAGCCAAATCTCCAGGCATTTCCCTAAACTTTTTTTTTAAACCACCCCTTTATCTACAACATTTAGGACTCCGTAGGTGCCCCTCAGTAAAACCCATTTGACCAACCAAGATGAATTTGCCTCAAATTAAAGATAATGCTGCCGGCCATAATTTTGAGATTAAAGCCCTGTGTTTGGATGATAAGCTATTCCTTCATCATGGGCAATTATTTTAATTCATGAAACAAGGAGAGGATCTTAAATGGATATACATTTTCAAAAAAACCGATTAACTGCCTTTCCGTTTGCATACCGCGAAACCTCAAAAAAAGGTGTCTCTTTGAGGATCTGGAGGGAAGGGAACGGTAGCACAAATAACGCGACCTTCTGAAACAACGGAAACCATTTTAAGGCCTAGTGTTGGCATAGAACATCCAGACATGAGGGTGGTTGATAGTGCTAGAGAGACTATTGGATTTCTTATCCTTGCTGGTTGTATTTGAAAAATCCCCCTTTTCAGTGTTGCATCTTAAGAGCCTATGCGGTATGGTGGTTAAGAGTGTTGGATGGGGACCAAGGAAACCCAGGTTCAAACTTTTTGGGGTGAGCTTATGCCAGTCAGCCTAGCCGGCCTTACACAGCTGTTGTGAAGATGCAGTGGAAGAGGAGAGAAACATGGTTTGCCACCTCGAATCCTTGGAGGAAGGGTGGAATAAAATGTGTATGTAAAGTACCATCAAGTCACAGCTGAGTTATGGTGACCGCAGAAGGCTTTCAAGGCAAGAGATAAAGAGAGGTGGTTTTCCATTGTCTGCCTCTTCATAGCAACCCTGGACTTCCTTGGTGGTCTCCCATCCAAGGACGAACCAGGGCTGACCCTTCTTAGCTTCAGAGATCTAAATCAGGATACCTGGGCCATCCAGGTTAGGGTATGGAATAAAAATACACTAAAATAAATGTTTATTCCTCCTTGTGTGAACCAAACACATAAATCTTTACTTTCATGCTGTGTTCTGTTTCTTCACACCAAATCCCATCCACATTTAATGTATGCAGTTTTTCACCATGCACATATCAGTGGAGTACAAAACAAAAATGATGTAGAATTGGCACAAAAGAAATAAACTGAAAATGGGTGGGATAATGACAACAGAGAATGAAAGGGGGTATAACATTCTTGCACCTGTACAGCAAGCTGTTTATTAGTTATGGACACAAGGTGCCAGGAAAAACCACTACTTCAAACTTGGTGGAAGAAAGGAGCATGCTTGAATGGCCTGTAGGGTGTGTTGCCCATTTCTTTCCTGAATCCTGCTTTTATGCCTGATTGGGAGATGTTAGCAAATCGATGGTTACCTCAGTGCTATGAAAAGTGTCACTGTTTGGTCAAGGTGCTGTTAAAGGCAGGTTAAACTGGTTTTTTTTTGGGGGGGGGTTGAAAACCTTATCTGTAGTGTCATGTACCCTTCTTGCTTGTTGTGAGTCACACCAATTAATAAGGTCAGGAGGAGTCTTAATCTGCAAGTAAAGTTTTGATTAAGCATGCCACCTAAATGAATACACCTGGTATTTCAAGTCCCTTCCATTTTCTGTCTCTATTACTTTTTAATTCTTTTTTTTTAAGGATGCAAATTCAGCCATTGTGAAACACTTTTTTGAGTCCCATCAGTTTTGGTGGGAGAGAGTTCAGCATTCTTAACTCCGTACCTTTGGAATCAATAGGATTTCAGTGTGCTTAATTTTAGCTAGGGTATGCCTGGTCTTAGAAAAGAAACAACAACATACAGGAGTTTTGTATCCAATTGATTAGTAGAAGTCAGCCTGCTCACTCTCCACCGTGAAAGTACTGGGATGATTGGTAGACACTGCAATGATTGATAAGCATTTGCACGTGTAATTAGTTAATACATTCAGAGGCTATTCCAAGGAGGTCTCCCATCCAAGGACTTGCCAGAGTTGACCCTGCTTAGGTTCTGAGATTGGATAAGATCAGGCTTGCCTGGGCTATCCAGGTCAGGGCAATCAGTTGAAGGACTTGATAGGTTACATCTTGAGTGGTTCAGGTGGGTAGCTGTGTTGGTTGTAACTTGATAGGTTACAAAAGTCATATAGCACCAGTCCTATCTATAGAAGGTCATGCCTGATGGTCCCAAACATTTCCATGAAATGATTTATTTAATGGACCATCACAGGTGACAATGGACATTCCTGACAGAAAGGTAGAATTGTACAAAAAAAACCCTACAATGTATTCTGAAAGAGACCGTATGTACCTGTTGGGTATTACAAGTTAAAAACACTCAGTATATCTGGGGTTAAATGTTTGTTTCTGTTACTCACAGGAAGTCACATGTTTCTCATGTAACCAATGTTCTTTAGATGTAGGAAGCCCGGGAATTTTCTCCCTGATCTAGGAGTTTGATTGGGATGAAAGTGTCAAAGTGTTTTAGCATTTTATGGCTCCTCTTCCCGTCTTTGTTTGCTGTTCTCAAGAAGAAGTAAGAGTAGCCATAATTGCTCTCTTCTAGTCTTGTCCTTGTAGAGTAAAGATGTAGCCTATTTAGCTCCGTTGTTATTTTCATCCCAGTTACCCTTCCCTATGCTAGAATTTAGTAAAAACTTTATATTTTAATCACACATGGACTCTGAGTCTGAATTATTTTACTCTGGCACTGCTAAGCTATCTTATCTCTGCTAAATACCATTTTTCAATATCTCACTATCAAAACCCAACAGTACCTGTATGAACTGTACCAGAATATATTGTGGTTCTGTATGAACTCGCTCAGGGCTAACAATCCCAGGTTTGCATGCCAAACGGCGGCATGCTAGATTATTTTGCTTGGCACACATATCTGGTTTGCTGCCCAGGCAACTGAGGCGAGCCCCAGAGATGCTGGCAGTGCTGCCAACAGCAGTGTGGGAGAAAGCAGTTATGTAGGGTTATTGCCCATTTTCTCCTCCCTGGCCTGCGTAACACCAGTCGGGTCTGAGCGGAGCCCCTGGAGCACTGGCTGTTCTGCTAGGGCTCAGCTTGCTCCCAATCCGTCTGGCCAAGGAGAATCCTTGTCTCCCTTCCTCCCTGCCTCTGTTCGACAATACACAAACAACTTCACAGCTTGATATTGCATTTCCCCCCAGGATATGAGCCAAAAAAGATTGCTTTCCTCTGATCTCAACCTTTCTGGATAACAGCTCCACGATACTGCAGAGGGATTGTGGTTCTACATGCCAGTTTCATACCATTTCCTCCATGGGGTGTGGAGAGAATGTGTGTTTTGCATTTGCGTGTACGAGCAGCCAGACTGGAACACGTGAGCGAGAAGAAGTCTGAACTTCTGTGCATGGACTTTCCCCCATCACATGGACCAGTCTATTTTAGGCACTGCAGAGGGAACAGGAGACCAAGACCAGAGACAGGGGAGGGTCCTGGAACATGGTTTTAAGATCTGCGAGCACACCACTTTTGCGGCATCTTTAACTTTCCCAGCATGCAAAGTAGACGGCTGACACTATTCAAGAACATATATAGCTTACAGCTTACAGTTGAATGGATGCTAAAGGTCTTCTTTCTTGTGTGTTCTAGCAAACCTATCTGATCTCCACCTGAATGAACTTGTAAAACTGAGACCTGGTAAGAAACTCTGCTTGGTCAGGCATCTCAGATCTTGCAAAGCTCACTTGGTTTCTCCAGACACCAAAATAAGTTGTTTGGAAACCGCCTGCCCCTGGAAGGAAATTCTTCATAGCAGGTGACAGGAAACCGACCAGAACAGCAGCAAAGCTGAACTTACTAGGGGGTAGATCATGAGCCCACGATGCAGTAGTGATGCCACTCAGTAATACGTAGCTAGGTCCATAATTTTATTCATTTTATTTATGTAATGAATCCATGTATCCCCCACTTTTCTCCCCAATGGGGACCCAAAGCATCATCATTCTCCTCTGAGGTAGGTGAGATAGAGAGTATGTGACCAGCACAAGATCACCCAGTGAGCTTCCGTGGCAGACTGGGGATTCGAACCTGGATTTCCAATTGCATCTTTGCAGTCACCCCTAGCTTTGCTGATTTCGGAGGCAGAACATTTCAGATTTGGGGGGGGGGGCAGACAGGGGGAGGGCAGGATTCTCAGTAAATGGCACAAGTTTGCGCTTTTAAGTCTATATATTCAACATTCCGTTTCAACAATCCACTGTCTCTCAGGAGCCTTGCCTGTGGTTTCCTTTTTCATAACTCATAATAACTATAGGCAATGTTACAAACACAGCTTGAACCATCTTCTGTCCCTCTTTTTTCCCCTCCAAAGAGGTTATATGCTCAGCAAGCACATTCAGTATTCTTATTTCAAAGATCTTTACCCCACCTTTCCATGCTATCTGGCCCTCCAAGCCCAAAATCTGTCAAAAAACTACTGGTATTTCTGTGCCCTGATGTGTCAGTATCTTCTCCCAAGGTCTCCCTACTATTACTGCCCTGGCTGTCATTCGGCCTTCCTGATATGATGGCAGTAAGGGTTGCCAACTTATTTGGACTGGTCCCTGCTCTTGTGCCTCTAACAACATCCAAATTTGCACCACTTAATAGGTGATGATGCTTAAGGTTGCGAACAGCCTGAGAAAAAAATGTTAGAATCATAGAGTTGGAAGGGACCTCCAGGGTCATCTAGTCTATCCTACGCCCCTGCACAGTGCAGGAAATTCACAACTACCCCCCAGTCCCCAGTGACCCCTGCTCCATGCCTAGAAGATTGCAAAAAGCCCCCCCCCCACCAAACCAAACAACCCTCCAGCATCCCTGGCCAAACTGGCCTGGAGAAAAATGGCTTCCTGACCCCCAAAGTGGTGATCCGCATTTCCTTGGGCATGTAAGAAAGGTCCACGAGAACTAAGCAGCCCTTCCAGCCCTCCCTCTTATGATCTGCCTAAGTTCATAGACTCAGCATTGCTGTTAGATGGCCACCTGTTTAAAAAAACCCAAAGAAGGAGAGCCCACCACCTCCCAACGAAGCCTGCCTCTTGAATACAGGCTTCATGTGTGGAAGTGGGCTGCTGAAACTTTTCGTGGCAGGGAGGTAAATCACATCACCTCGTAAATAACAGCCCATTAAGCCTCTTTTAAAGGGTCAGGATTTTTTTCCCCCAGCTGTAGCTTACCTCGATATTATGGAAAGTTATGCTTGTTGATTTCTGCAGATAAAACTGGTCAAAAGCATAGGAGAAGGCGAGTATATTGTCTTCCTTATTTATTTAGCTATGGGCAGCCCCTGTATAGACACCCAAAAGTCAGGACTTCCCCAAAAGTGTGATTCCAGGAAGATGTCTTGAATCTAGACAGGGAGTGGCTTTTGCCATCTTCAATTCAGTACATGAATGATGGATATCAGCCACACTTCATGGGATTAAATTGTACTTAGAAAAATGCAAAAATAGGTTGCGCTACACGGGGAAGCCTTTTTAGCTGTGAGACTCGCAAAGCAACGGAACAGTTCCTCGAAGAAGCTTGAGCCAAACTGTTTTAAATGCTTTTAAAAACACGTAGTAACAAACATCTGTCGAGGGCTGCTTAAATCAAATCATGCATTGACGATGTATATTTTCCCTGGCAACCCCTTTCAGGCAACAACTTCTTTACTTCCATTTTTCTGCTCCTGCACAGCAGGTTTTATACTCCCAAGGACTATTGGTGGCCTTACCCAATCAATTTCTTTCTGTTTATGTAGCTCCTGTATGGTGCAAGAGAGCCAGCACGCTATCTCCCTTATAAATAAAAGCCGAATGGTGGTGGCACTTCTCTAGAACATTCCACACGCTCCAAAATCAGTTCGCTCTCTGATCTGTCATTCAGAGGGTCTCCCTATCCACTGGCTGCTTTGCGTGAGTCCTGCCTCCAACATTCTAAACAGTTTGCTCTTCTTCTCCCCCCCACAGCCAGTCAGAACACAGAGGTTATTTGCATATGCAGCCTCATTGGCCTTTGCCTTGGAACACAGAGGTCGTTTGCATATGCGACTTGATTGGCTTTTGCCTCTAACATTCTAAACAGTTTGCTCTTCTGAGGTAAAATGTGTCCAATCTCCAGGTGAGGGCTGGAGATCACTCAGAATTACAACTGCTTTCCAGATGGCAGAGATCAGTTCCCCTGGAGAAAATGGTGGGCTCCGTATCCTTATATGCTGCTGAGGTGGCCCCCATGACAGCCAATGTGACGTAGAAGTCAGGGCTTCAGAGCACGGTAGAGGCTGCAGGTGTGTGGGGGGTGGAAAGGTGAAGAGTGAAGGGGAAATAAAGGTAGGTTGATGATTGGCTGGGAAGGAGATAGGGTTACCAACTCCAGGTGGGAAATTCCTGGAGATGTGAGGGATGGAGCCTGGAGAGGGTGAGGTTTCAGGAGGCGTGGGACCTTGGACAGGTACCAAGCCATAGACTCCACCCTCCAAACGAACTATTCCCTTCTGGGGAACCATCGTTGCCAATCTCCAGGTGAGGGCTGGAGATCACTCAAAATTACAACTGTTCTTTAGGTAGCAGAGATCAGTTCCTCTGGAGAAAATGGTGGACTCAGTGTCATTATATCCTACTGAGGTCGCCACAGCAAATTGACACTGAGTGTTCAAGGCCAGGGCACCTGCCCAGAGCCTCTTTCTAGAGGCCGTTGTATTTATTTCCACAACAGGCCTTTTTCCTAGTAGTATTTAAAGTGTTGGACTAGGATCTGAGAGACCCAGGTTCGAATCCCTGCTCTGCCGTGGAAGCTTGCAGGGTGACCTTGGGCCAGTCGCTCTCTCTCTCTCAGCCTAACCTACCTCTCAGGGTGGTTGTGAGCATAAAATGGAGGGAGAATGATGCTTTAAGCTGCTTTGGATCCCCATTGGGGAGGAAAACGGGGGGAACTCACATTTAAAGTAGAACACAAACCACTGTAATGAAGAGAAGGGGCCTGAGTGCATCTCTGTTGGGTCCCAAGCAATGAGGTCAGGGAACAAGAACCCAAAAAAGTGTGTGAGCAGGAAATTAACCAGGGTCGCTTTCTCTTTGTAATGGAAGAAGTATCCCCTGTGGCTCTCTATCATTTCTGCAGCTGCTTAAGACATAGAATTCTGTTTAGACATTTTTTTTAAAGTCCAACAGTATGCAAGACCTTTCCAGCAATGCTTGCCCTTTCCCAGAGACACATCCTGCTAGGTCAGAAACTCCAAAACAGAGTCAACTTGTGAAAACTTCCTCTAAGTTCAGCATACTCACCTACAGACAAGATTGCCTGCTGTGTATCTGCATAATTCACTGCTCTGGGCTTGCTTCTGTCTAATCATCTTCTGCTGGACTTGGGCAATTCTGCATGTTTGGATCAATCTTTGCTACTGAGAAGGCATAGCAGAATTATCTAGCCTCAAAAAGGCGCTGCCAGTTGCTTTTCTGCATGAGTTCCTGCTCCAGTCTGGCCTTACCCTTTTCTAATCAGGAGGAATGCTGAGAATATAGACAGAAGGGACAGGGCCCACTTGAGGATAGGTAATTAGAGAAGAAGAAAAGATTGGATTTATACCTCGCCCTTCACTACCCAAGGGAGTCTCAGAGTGGCTTACAAACTCCTTTCCTTTCCCCTCCCCACAACAGACAGCCTGTGAGGTAGGTGGGGCTGAGAGAGCTCTGATAGAAACTGCTCTTTTTCAAGAACAGCTGTGCCAGAACTATGGCTTGCCCAAGGTCATCCAGCAGGTGCAAGTGGAGGAGTGGGGAATCAAACCCGGTTCTCCCAAATTAGAGTCCGCACACTTAACCACTACACCAAACTGACTCTTAATTCTTACAGATTCTGTAAAAAAATTCCTTTTTGTGGTTTAAAACTGTGTGCACCTAGGATGTTTTAAAAATTAAAAGTATGTTACATACAGCAGAAATGTGGGAAATACCAAGGTAGAATTACCAAATGCAGAAGATAACAAGAGCTTGTTCCTGTAGCAAGTGCAGTAGTTTGTGCTGGTCACAATGGTGAAGGGATGAGACGAAAGGTCCCTGTTACAGCTCCTTCTTCTACAAAAACAATGCAAAGTACAGGAGCCCTTTCTGCCTTGGCCTGTGGTTACCCTCCTTGCTGGCATGCCAGTTCTACTTTGACGCAAAAGCACCTCGCTGAGAACACAGGACGGATGCCGCCTCAGAGAGGCTCGAGTTCAGCCCTCTGTCATCGCTACAGACATGTCTTCCTTTAGTAGAGAAGACGGTTGCTTCAGCTCCAGCAGGGGGTTTTCAAGCCTGTGTGTGGGGCAGAAGGAGGACTATCTGCCCCCACCGCCTGCCCAGTCTGTGTGCACTGGACCTTGAAACAGCAAGTGAAAGGCCTGGGCCTCCCCTGCGCCGTTCGGCAGCCCTCGCTGGGCTCTGTTGTCACTTCCCATTTTGGGGCCTGCTGCGAGATGTCCGTTGATCCTTAGCAGCTTGAAATGTATCTGCTGAGCAGTAGCACAGCTGGCTGTCTGGAAGGGGGTGTCCCTTTCCTAAAGGCAGCAGCAGCAGCAGGGAAGCCCCCTTGCCTGGGTCTCCCATCCATAGGGCTTAGTTTCACCCTGGAAATGAACGGCCTCGACAGCACAGAGTTCCTTCCCGTCTTGGCTCTGGGGAGCTCCTCTGTGTATACCTCAGACAAAGAGTTCAAATCACAGCATACATGAGCAGAGGCCGCGCACCCTCTTACACAGAGATGCATGCCGACATCCCCCAAAACAAAAACACACAAATGCAGAACATATGCACACACACAAAACATGCACAGCATTACTATTCTTCCCCCCCCCTGAACAATTTTATTTTATTTTACAATTTACATATGATCTATTAGAATCCAAGCAGCATTCTGTAAAAACTGTTCCGTATATATCACCCGAACTCTATTATGCTACTTAAGGAAACCTTGAATAGAAATTAAAGTTTTAAGATTCTTCGGAACAACCTCCGTTTTTACCAAGTAGTCTAGTATGATGCCTCACACCACAGCGAAATCAGAGCCAGAAGCTTGCAATTCAAATCTGATCACATGTGATTTTTTTCTCATCAGATATATATCCCAAAGCTTACGATGCCACAGTACAATCGTGGGTATTTCTGTTCTTTTCCAAACAGTAGCAATAGCTGTTTTTGCAACTACTAAGACCAAGGCAATTAGTTTTTCTCTAACTTTAGGAATAGAATTGTCCAGCCATAAATTTAAAAGCAGAACTTCCGGTGTCATTGGTACTGTAATCCCAGCAATCAGTAACACCTCGTTTAGTACCTATTCCCAAAACTTTCTGATTCTATTGCATTCCCACCAGCAATGTGCATAGGTACCTGTCTCCCCACACCCCTTCCAACACTGCAATGAACAAGAGCCAGAAATATGTGACAATTTCTGAGGCATGAGGTGACAATGCGTAATAATCTTAAATGTTTGACTTCTCACACTCATTATCTTGGAAAAAAAGGTGGTGGAAGTCCATACTTGAGACCAAGATTGAACTGACAACTCCAGGCTACAATCCTTTTGCCACCACTTCTGATAAGACAATGATGACCTGAATTCCATATCCATTACTGCTCAACAACTGTTCAGTAGTTTGATAAACATTTTTACTAAATTATTCAGCTTTTTCAAGAGACTTCCAGTGATCTCTCAATGAACATTACTGCTCTAGTTTATACTGAGTTTGGTTTATAATGCTGCAGTCTCTTGGTACCTGATCGTTCATAAACCCCGCCATGATGTAAGGTTAGAAATCCAGGAACTGAGAAACCCATGTTTGAATCACCCGCCCTGCCATGAAACTCAGATGGACCAATCAGTCTGCCTCAGCCCAGCCTACCTCACAGGATTGTTATGAGGATAAAATGAAGAAGGGAGGAACAATATTGTATGCTGCTTTGGGTTCCCTGTGGAGAGAGAAGTAACTATACAAATTAATACATATTTAATAGCTGCAGAATGTGATGGTGTACTGGTAATGTACGGGAATCAGACAGACACTCCCCCCCCCCAACAAATGAGAACAGGTATTACAGTAAGCAAAGCTTTAAAAAAAACCACTGGAAAACGTTTGAAGGTATTTACAAAGATTTAACTTAGAAAAATCTGAATACCATCTGTTGCACTAACATAATGGGGGTGGAGGTGGACCCCCACTGCTATACTGCTTGGCTGATCTGTTCATGTGCATACTGATGCCATGCAATGAACTTAGCCTGGAGCGTCTTTTGGCATTTCGTTGCAACTGCTCACAAAACAGTGTCTGTGGCGGAGTACCAAAAATTAGCCAAAACTAAGTTATTGCATAAAATCATCATGCCTCTGATTTGCTTAGTGCCTGGCAGTGTGACTATAAGTCAGCACTGATTGCTGAGACATCTGGAAGCTTTGTGTGAAAAACTGACTATCTGGATGGAGCCAGTAATATTGCTGAATGAACAGGGAGGGGAGGAGCGGGAGGGGTGGGGTGGGGAATGACCATCCTGCTCTTGTGGATTTAATAGCACTTGGTTTGAAGCGAGTAGCTGAGTCATTCAGTCGGATCCCATCAGGCAATAGCGAAAGAGAAGTTTTGCTGATGCAGTTCTGTATGTGCACACTTGCAAGAGCTCGCTTTGATAGAGGGCTGATTATTTATTTCTGATCACTGTTGTTGCCTACAAAAGGCTACCGTCATTACAGTTCAATTCGGAAGTGGAGTTTGATTTGATGGAAAGAAGGTCATCGCTGGGAGGGAACATGGCTTGCTGAGCTGTTGCTATATGTCTTGTACAAGTGGAAATGCAAGATGGGATATGGGGAGAGAAGCTGGGCGCCGCTGTATGTGTGTACCTGGAACAGGCAGCTTTGTTAATCGAAGTGATGGAATTTGATATTTGACTTCACTGAAAATCAACTGACACTTTTTTTTTTTAAAGATGAGCACCGCAACCCTAGAGTCGGATTCGACTGGCTTTCGAGCAAGGGAACCTTTACCTTTACCTTTGTGCAAATATACTGAAGCCATTAGATCAAATTCAGTTATGTTAATGGGAATGAATCTCTTAATTTGATTCAAAAATGGCTTGTCGGCCTGATCCATTTAAGTCTTATGGCTGAGTGAAAGCAGAAGCTATTACCAAATCTTTCATTTGAGGAAGGCACTGCAAACCGTACATGATTGTTCCTGAGAGTTGCCAACAACTTGGAAAAAAAACAATCACCCTGTCCCTTTAATAACATTTTAATGTATGGAAATGGGCAGTTGAAGCCTTTTGTGGACTGAAGATCATTTTTTCCCCTTCAGGCTGTTGCAACTGGAGCACTAGGATTTTGTCCGGTTCAGTAAATGTCCAATCCACCCCTGATTAAACTATGAGAAAACAACTTCATTCAAAGGGCTTCTGCAATAAACATATCTTTAACTTGCACCAAAAGACTTGTAAAGACACCAGTTGCACCTCCTGGTGGTGGTAGCGTTGCCATTGGCTGGGAAATGGCAATGGAGGGAGAGGGGTGGGCATGGGGGAATGACATCACTTCCCACATAGACCCATAGAGTTTGGGGGGATCATAGAGAGTCATGTTGACACAGTGACATCACTTCCAGGTTTATGTTGGGATGTTGTGCTGTCGGAATGATATCTCTGCCCCCTATTTCCCCCCTGCTGCCCTGCCGAGTGGTGGTGGAGACAGCAGGCAGAGGACAGGAAGTCTCCCATGTCCCGCCACAGCAGGAGTCCTGGCAAGTTTAGGGAGCCATACAGTTTGAGGAGATAACACTGGAAAGGCCATCCCCTGAGTCCCTGACTCCCCACCAAGCAAATCTCAGATAATGCTTGTTGTTGCAGTGTTGTTGTTGAAGACCTAATTTGTTGATCTAATTATCAGAGCAAGGTTGATATGGAGGGAGACAGTCTTTCATGTACTCTGAATCCAAGTAATTTTGGTCTTTAATAGACAAAGCAACAGTGTGGGGGGACAACATCACCACATCGAGTGACTCTCTAGGAATTTGCTGGATTTCTATGGTCTTTACCATAGAGACTGGGGAAATTCCTAGAGTGTTGCTTGGGCTGGTGATGTCACTTCTGGTTCTTCACCTGGAAGTGAGGTTACTGCAGTGTGTGATGCTCCCTCTTCCCATGTCCCCCCCCCCAAAGCTCCCACTATTGCCAGCCACTGGTGTGGCAACCCTAGTGTGCCTCCCCACTGGTTTCTCGGCATGAAATGGCCCCAGGGAGTCATTATTTGGTCCACTGGGAAAGTTCTGTGTAGGCCATCAATAAACATACAGAACATTAGTACACATAAGTTTTCCCACTGGGATAAATAGCAGCTCTCTGCGGCCATTTCAAGACTGAAAAATATCCCCCATGCACCTGGGAATTGAATTCCCAGTGGGGAACTTGCTGTGCACCTCTGGTAGAAAGTCCTTGTGATGGACCTGGAGAGACACTTTGTAATGTGCAGCGAGGAACAGGGCACAGGCTTACAAAAACTTATGCAACAACAAATGTACATTGACGGTGCCCCAGGACTCTTGGTTTTGTCCATAAAAGGGTGACAACTTCGGGTGGTGGTGTTGTTATTCCTTGACAAGCTGTGACCTCCAGTGGGGGCCAGGCAATTAAATTTCATGGTGGTGTGAAGAGTTCCGCATCACAGACAATGGAGGTCTGCAAGCCAATTAAATGGTGTTTAGACACTTTCGCCTCTCCCCTCTCAGAAGTGAAAGGTGGAGGTCTGAAAAACGTGGACTGGAATTCTGGATCCAGATTCTGGTTTGCCAGTGGTTTGATGGTCCATATTTGTGCTTAGGGTGGAAATGTGCTTAGGGGTCTGCTTCGAAGCTATATGGTTAAGATAGCTTCAAACTGATTACACAATTCCTGGGTCCAAGAGTACATTGTGTTACATAGCTTGGTTGCAACCAGTGAATGCCGCTGGCAGCCAGCTGAGTAGGGTTGCCAACTGATTTAAAAAAACAAAACAACCTGGCTTGACCTTGTGCCTTAACAGCAACTTATTATGAAGAAATGAGCAAGTGACACTTTTCAAAACATATCATTCTTATTCAGGGGTCATTTCGTAGAAAAAGAGGTGCAGGAGCTCATTAGCATAACTAGGGTTGCCAACTGATTTAAAAAAACAAAAACAGCCTGGCTTGACCTTGTGCCTTAACAGCAACTTATTATGAAGAAATGTGCAAGTGACACTTTTCAAAACATATCATTCTTATTCAGGGGTCATTTCGTAGAAAAAGAGGTGCAGGAGCTCATTAGCATAACTCATTAGCATAACTTATTTGCATATGACACACTCCCTGACATCACCGGAAGTGTGTCAGAAGGCAACACCCACTGCTCAGGCTCCACTGGGCTGTTTTGAATTGCTAGCTATTGTGTGTGTGGGGGAACGTGCAGATCTGTCCTCGCAGAGGAGGGAGAGCTTGTACCTGAATAAAACTTGGTCTTAAAGGTGCCACTGGACTGTTTTGGAAC
>NW_015173137.1:401346-436321 GCF_001447785.1 Gekko japonicus
TGTTCAATGCCAGGCCAAGGATTTCTTCGTACCCACTCTTTTAAGCAGGGGGTTGATCATTTAAATTGTTTTTTACAATCTGTTTAGCCTGAGGACTGTTAAGAAGCTCATTTAGGCATTTTCTATGTTGGTGAAGGAGCTGCGGTGGCTCAAGTGGTTAAGACGCTGAACTGCAGGCTGTGGAAGGTCAGTAGTTCAGCAGTTCGAGACCCGAGTGTGCCGCATGACGGAGTGAGCTCCCATGTCTAGTTCCAGCTCCTGCCAACCTAGCAGTTTGAAAGCAAGAAATTGCAAGTAGATAAATAGGTACCACGTCGGTGGGAAGGTAACAGCGTTCCGTGCGCCTTGGTGTTTAGTCATGCCGGCCACATGACCACGGAAACGTCTTCGGACAGCGCTGGCTCTTCGGCTTTGAAACGGAGATGAGCACTGCAACCCTAGAGTCGGATTCGACTGGCTTTCGAGCAAGGGAACCTTTACCTTTACCTATGTTGGTGAAGGAGCCATGGATGGTTATTTGCTCCATTGGGCAAATTTTCTGAATAAATAAATACAAAACTCTGAATATCACCGTAGACCCTTTATACCCTTTCTCTCTGAGCCTAAGGACAGGTTGCTAGATATTATTTGTCTTGTGCATGTCACAGAGACTCCCCGCTACAAGGCAAATAATGCCCCTGGGCTGTTTTGGGTCTAGGGTTGCAAACTGCCTGATGGGGGTGTGGTTTCCCCAATTTTGGGGGCCCCACTCCGCTGGTGGCCAGCTGGCTAGTGGGGGAGCCCTGCCACGCTCAATGTGCCTGGCACCACAACGTCACCCGGAGGTGACATCATTGCACCGGGCACGTTGTGCAGGGTAGGCTCTAGCATTTGACTAAAAACTCTATGGTGACCATAGAGCTTTTAGACAAATGCCAGCGCGTCCTCTGTACAGCGTGCCCAGCGTGATGTCGGCACTTCCAGGTGATGTCATTGTGGCGCACGCATTTGGCGCGCATGCCAGAATACCTCAGGACCAAGCTAGGAGCCCTCTGCCAGCAGATGGGTAAGACCTGGCGACCCTTTTTGGGTCATGAAAACAGTCTGGGGGGAGGCCTGAAGGTGCTTCTCCCTCTGCACTGCAGTCCCAATCCAAATCTGGCGCTTGTGGCACTTGGAAAATGTATTCCCTGCAGTTGTTGTCTGGTTGAATGGAACGAGAGTCAGGTCACGGTAACCCCAACTCAGCTCATTAAATCTTGTAACATCTTGTTTGGCCCTTAGTCAGAGAGACATACCCGATGTGATAAAAATTCTGTTCTTGCACATGCCTTCCCGATTTTGTCATCTGTCCTGGCACGTGTGTGAGCAGTGGCTTTTCTCAAAACAGTGTCTTAATTATCCACTTTTAAAATCAAAACATGCACACACACAACAACAACAACAGGTAGTTTACTTGAGGTCATTTTTGCCATTGATAATGTTCATGCAGAATGCGGCCGGTGTGATTTTTCTGCCACTTTTATTTGAGTTCGGCCACTAACAGCAGCAGAAGGTCCATCTTAGGCTCTCTCATCCCCTAACTGGCTGAATTCCTTTGAGCTTTTGCCCGGTGTTCCCAGAATCTCTGAGTAGCTCAGGGCCACAGGCAGTCAAGCTGCTATTTGCCCTGAGCAGAATACCTTTTTGTTCATCATAGATGCACCTGCATTAAGGCAACGTTTAGGCCTTCTTCGGAGAAGAAGAGTAGGATTTCTTCAGGCAGTGTTATCAGCATTCAGGTGGGGCCTGGAGCTCTTACAGAATTACAACTCATCTTCAGAATACAGAGATTAGTTCCCCCAGAGGAAATGGTTTCAGAGGGTAGCTGTGTTAGTCTGCAGTAGAACAGCTAGATGCTACTGGGCTTGAATTTAGCTCTCCTAGATGAAGTGGCAGCTTTGGAGGGTGGAGTCTATAGTATACCATACTGTCTAGAACAGGGGTGTCGAACCCATTTGTTATGAGGGCCAGATCTGACATAAATGAGACCTTGTTGGGCCAGGCCATGCGTGTCATAAAATGTAATGCTAAGATATAAACTAAGATATAAGATATAAATTTATAAGATATAAAATGTAATGCTAAGATATAAACTAAGATATAAGATATAAACTTTATAAAGGACACAAACACAAAGATTTTTTTTAACTTAAAATAAAAACATGCTTAAAACATTAGCACTTTTGCAATATTTTGTTTATTTAACAGTATCTGATAACTGACACCTCTTGCTCTGGATTATTGCATCAAAATCTGTGCTGTTGCAATCTTGAGTATGCTGTTCAAGTGTGTATCTGTAAGCTGCAAACCTACTTTTGATTTATTCACATTCACCACAGAAATCTCATGCTCAGAGTTCTGAGTCTAGGACCCAGGTTAAAACATGAAATGGATGAGTGATTAAGAGAGTTTGGCGAAGCAAGCTATGATGCAGCAGTAGCAGCAGAACTGGAAGCAGGAGATGGCCAGTTCCACTGCGGGCCTGATAGAAGCCCTCCGGGGGCCTGGTCCGGCCTCCGGGCCACATGTTTGACAGTCGTGGAGTGGCTACAGAGGACAGATGCTCCAGGACCTCCATTTGTTCCATGGTAGATCATAGAAACTGTATGGTATACCATAGAAACTAGGAGAAACTGATTGACAGTCATCTGTAATAACCTTGAAGGCCAGAGGCCAGGTAGGAATTGAGTGAGGGATGGGACTGCTGTTGTCTGGTGTCCTCCTAAGGATCTTCACAGTGGATTTTTCTTTGTGGATTTTGACAGACTTTTTTGACTGAGTAGCAGATAATTTCATAGCAGGTGATTATGTCACCACAAATATTTAGGATCTAAGTGCTATAGTGCAGAATACATCCATACAGAAACCTATAAGTGGTGTAAGGTCAGAGGAAAAGGTGAGGGTATGTTTAAATTTAAATTTTGGATTTTGTTGAGAGAAAATTCCTTTGAAGGAAGGGGAGGAGTTGAAGCAGTTAAATTTTGACTTGGATGTGAAATCGCAGGATATAATATCAGATTCCCACAGAGCTCCTTGGCCTCTCCAAATTCCCAACCTCCACAGGCACTACCCCCCAAATCTTTAGGAATTTTTTAAACTGGAGTTACTAACCCTATTTACCAGTTACCTTCCATCTACTTAGAGGTAAACTCCATTTTATTCAGTAGGGTTCTTCACTCCCAGAAAAAATATTCTTAGGCTCAGCCACTGTCACGTTGTTCAGAGTCTGAGAGGAAAAAATTTATAATTTCATGCCCTTGGGGTCACCATGGTTTAACATTATTTAAAATTGGCTCTATAGGCTGCATTTGTGTGTATATTAATTCAATTTACACATGCTCAGAAGTTACTTCCTGGATTGAACTACCGCTTCCAAGTGGCAGTGAGAACACGAACAAAGCATTTGCAGTCCAGTTTGGAGCCGTCATTCTTCATATTTCACACACACAGTCTTCCCTCTGAGTCTCAAGAAGCTACATCTCCAAGTGGGGATGGGCAGCTTGATCCTAATGAACACACCTGTAAACACACGTGCATGACCACTGAAGTGTCATGTAGCATATCATTTTCTATGCTGCGGCTGGTGAGATTAATTTTGAAATGCTGCATATGAATCACATATTATAGAACAAGCTTTTTGCAGAGTTAAATAGTTAAGAATACAGCTCATCAGATCTTGGAAGCTATGGAGGGCTGACCCTGGCAAGTATTTGGGTGGGAGCAGGGCTATTTTTGGGGAGGAACGCACAGGAATGGAGTTCCGGCTGGCTCCCAAGTTGGCCATGCCCAGCAGGAACTCATTAGCATAATAGGCCACACCCAACAGCAGAAACTCATTAGGATTGGCTACATTAGGGTTGTGTGGCCTAACATGCAAAGGAGTTCCTGCTACAAAAAAGGCCCTGGGTTAACAAGCAAAAGGTGGGTGTGGCTGGATAACCACACTTCTGGTAACATGGGGGTGCAGCCTAATGTGCTAATGATCTGTGCTGTCAGGGGTGTGGCCCAATATGCTAATGAGTTCCTGTTGTTGGGTGTGGCCTATTATGCTAATGAGTTCCTGCTGGGCTTTTTCTACAAAAAGAGCCCTGGGTGGGAGACCTCCAGAAAATACCAGGGCAGGGAAGCCAGAGGTGGCTATTAAGCCACTTCTCTGAATGTCCTCCGTGCCCCAGCAGGAGTTACCAGAGATCGCCATGACTTCCAGGCACAGGCATGCGCACGTGCGTGCACACACACACAAATAATTAAAAGAAAAAAGAATACAGCAGGTAGAGAAGGGTGTAGAAAGTATAGAATGGGGGTGAGTGCTTCAAGAATTCCAAGAAGACGCGTTTCTATTTCCACCTGGGTAGTGCTTGCGGGTATGTCATGTGCAAAGCGTGTACACCCATGTGTGTCTTCATCATATTTACCAAACTACAGGAGTGTTGTACTACATTTCTGACACAGAAGAACCGTGTAATTATGAAACAGACCTTAGGGATTAATTGCATGTGGCAGTAACACAGTTAGCAAGTCATAAAATGGGGATGGAGAATGATTTAAAATGGAGAAGACACATGTGCTAAACCTTTCCCCTGAAACCATCAGCCTCAGCCATATCTCTCTCCTGCCAGGACTTACTTCTGCTACTGGATCTTCATTGTGTCAGGGATAAGAGACACAACGTAGCTCGTCAGGATCAGAGGAAGCTCATTGAGGTTTAGGGTTGCCAACTCTGGTTTGGCAAATCCCTGGATATTTGGGGCAATGCCTAAGAAAGGCGGAATTTGGGGAGGGAGGTCAATGAGAATGTAATTCCATCAAGTCCACCCTCTAAAGCTGCCATGTCCTCTAGGGGAACCGACCTCTGTAGTGTGGAGATCAGTTGCCCCTCCAGGAGAACGCGTGAAGGCTGATAACCTTGCTCAGGATGGATCCCAGCCAGAAAAGAGCTTGAGATGTTTCATCAAAAGCTTGAAGCAGAACATGAGCTTAAATAGTTCTACAGGAGCTATGGATAGCCAGACTCCCATCTGTCAATTTCAGTAGCATATCCCATGATGGGGCTGGGATGCCTCCAGGCCCAGAGGGGGAGGGACATGGGGCAGCACCCTTGGGGGCTTTCTATTTATATAATTTATTTATTATTTAGATTCATAAATTGCTCAGTCCCTAAGCGATGAACAACAACAATAAAATACATATCATATTAAAACAATTCCACTAATTTAAATAAACTAATTAAAAACAATTCACAAATGACATTAATGCATTAATTAAAAACAATTCACAGATGGCGTTGATACATCAGATTCCAGACTGTGTCTCTGCCTCATAGGCGAGGCAGGGTGGGAGCATAGCTGGAAAGGGGGAAGGAGGAGGAGGAGGAGGGAGTGCCAGCCAAGATGTTACCCATCACTGTCCTCAACCAAAGACCTGGCAGAACATCTCTGCCTTGCAAGCCCTGTGGAACTGCATCAGGTCCCGCAGGGTGAGGATGTTATTTGGCAGAGAGTCCCACCAGGTGGGAGCCAGGGTTGAAGAAGCCCTGGCCCTGGTTGAGGACAGTCTTTTGGGCCAGGGATCACCAATAAATTATTATCAGCAGAGTGTAATGCTCCTCGGAGGACATACTGGAGGAAGCAGTCTCAAAGGCGGTCTCCTCAGAGGATGACAAAAGGGCTGTCTTCTTGGAAGCAGTACATGGAGGCATCTCAGGTGCTTGGGACTCCTCCTGTTCATCCAAGATTGTCATGCTCAGTGATGGCCTCTTGAGGAAGATTCTGGTTTTAGGTGTCTTCTGACATGGGTTGGAATCCTGAGTCAAGGTACCTGGAAGGACATATCTCAACGAGGGGAGAATGATTTGAACAGAAAGTGGTACACGGGGGGATGGTTCATCACCCTTTCCTGCCCACCACTTCCCTGCTTCAAACTGCTCTGTACATCTACGTACATAAGAGCTGTCAAGTCTCAACCAGCTTAGGGCCACCCGAGCAAGGGGCTTTCAAGGCAAGTGAGAAGCAGAGGTGGTTTGCCAGTGCCTTCCTCCATGGAATCTTCCTTGGTGGTCTCCCATCCAAGTACCGACCCTGCTCAGCTTTCAAGATCTGATGAGATCGGGCTGTACCATACCCCTCCCCCCCATATATCTACTGTAAATTAAATTCAGTGGTGTTTTAGCTCATGGTTCTATCACTATCACATGTAATTAGACCCTTCAGCAGCAGTGGGACTTCTGGAACAAAGCAGTTGCCTCCAAAATTGGTTTTATGAATTCCTTTATTTTGGGTGCATCCTTGAAGCATGCTAAAAGAATGTACTTTTTAAAAAGTTTGTTCAGACACGACAGGGAGAGGAAGCAGGAGGGACAAGCAGAAGGCTTATCAGGAATCCTTCCTTTGGTCCTCATTAAGTGCTTTTTTTGTACTAATGATGGTTCCACAGGAGGAGAGATGTATGTTGGTAGACTCTAGGGGTGGTCAGATCTTTTTTCCTTAGAAAGTTCATCCTGCAGTAGTACTTTCTTTTATAGCCGGTTCTAGGGAGCCAAGATGTTCTGAATTAAAGTACATCCATATGTTCTATGGAAATGCCACATTCTGGAATGTAGAACATTCCCATAAAATAATGGACAGCTGGCCTCTCTGAGTCAGGGCCAAACAAACAGAACAGGAAGTGCCCACAAGATGCTATATTATGAAGTCCTCCCCACTCATCCAAGCTGTAGATCACTGGTAGGATGCATACTTTGCATATATATGGCCACAGGTTCAGGCCTTGGCATCTCCTGTTTAAAGGGTCATGAAGGAGAGCTGGGAGAGATCTTTGCCTACAGCCACAGAGAGCCACTGCCAGTCAAGATACATGCTAGTTAGACCACTGGTATGAGGTGCTTCTTTATACCTGCTTCCTGTTTCCAAAGTCTGTCAGTCTGCTTCAACTTTAGACAACTGAGGACAGAAATTGGAGGATTGCAAAGGGATATCTTCTAAGCACTGTTGGTTTTCCCCTTTTGTCTGTTTTCAGCTACTGATAAATTTCATTGGGTGCCCCAATTACTGATTATTTTGAGAGAAAGTAACATTTCCTCTTTGCACTTGGCTTGGATTTTGTACTGTCTCACTGGCAGCCTTAAAAACATTGCCGCTAAGCTTCTTCAGCCAGGCTAGCAATGATACATTAGGAGATAAATGATCCCCAATAAGTAATCTGGAATATGCATCTTTATTCATTGGGGCCCTAAAACCATTGTCAGGATTGGTCCACACCCAGATTATTTCTATTATTTATGGAGCACTTTAAATACGCAAGGTGCTTTTTGGTTCACGTGACTTATAATTAGGGTTGCCAACAACATGGAGAGAAAAAATGTCCTGTTCCTTTAATAGAGGTTTAATGGGATGTTATTTACCTGGATGGCTTGAGATATTACACCTGCCCATTTCCATACATTAAGCTGCTATTAAAGGGACAGTACACTTTGTTTGTTTTTGCTTGTTGGCTACCCTGGTTTTAATTGGATAGTTTCATGGAGGAGGAGAGGTCCATCAGTGGCTATTAGCCGTAAAGACTAAAGGCAGCCTCCACATCCAGAGGCAGTAAACGTCTGAATAAAAATGCTGGAAAGCAATGCCAGGGAAAAGCCTTGGCCTCTCTGCCTAGTTTGTTGGCCCTCCAAGGTAATTGGTTGGCCACTGTACGTGCTGGACTAGATGGGCCACTGGTCTCTGATCCACAGGGGCCCTTCTGTTCCTCCCCCCCATTCTCCTGTGTGTAGTTTAGTAATGGATTGTTACAAAGGTTGAAAGGGGGTCACTAGCTCAAGACCATCTAATGAATTCATTGTTTTGCAAGATCTGGATCCATGTTTAGCACCCTATCTGCTGGATCTAACTGGCTTTGATGGGGCTACTTGATCTGAGGAATGAACTTTCTTGGACTGTCCTTACTCAAGGTGCTTCTCTCTCTCCAGGGTGTGTGGTTGCCCCAGGCAGTTGTGCTTCTGGTCTGGCCTAGCTATTTTACCAAGCCCAGAAGAAAGCTGAATAGCAAGGCAAGATGTATCCAGTTTAGTGTAGTGGTTAAGTGCACGGACTCTAATCTGGGAGAATCGGGTTTGATTCCCCACTCCTCCAATTGCAGATGCTGGACGACCTTGGGCAAGCCATAGTTCTGTCAGAGCTGTTCTTGAAAGAGCAGTCCTCAAAAGAGCTCTCTCAGCCCCACCTACCTCACAGGGTATCTGTTGTGGGGAGGGGAAGGGAAAGGAGTCTGTAAACTGCTCTGACTCCTTCAGGTAGTGAAGGGCGGGGTATAAATCCAATCTCTTATCTTCTTCTTCTACATATGTTAACTCATGGTAGGAATGGAGAGTCACTTGAAAATTGTGAGTTAGAGTTTTTTGGTCTTGACATTGGAGGTGTTAGGTTGCTCAGGAACAAGCCTCAATCTCTGCCCTGACTGCTTTTAGTTTTTAATATTCAAGTGACTTCAGGGTGTCAGCTTCTCAGTAGGAGAAGCAGCAAAACAGGAAGTGGAATGAGAGCTGTCTGAAAGAAGGGAGTCCCACTAACCCTGAGGATTGATGCTATCAGTATTGCTTGGGCACCACAGTTGCTCTGCCACTTGTAGAAATGTGGATAGTTCCCGTAGATTAGCAAAACTCAGCATAGAAATTGGCATGTTCCCTTGTTTTGGGGGACCAGGCTCACTGGTGCACCTGACATTCACCGGCCTGGGGGGGAGGAGTTTAGGAAAGACTGTGGGTCAGGAGGCAGGCTGTGGTGTGGGCACAAGAAGACAGGAGAGAAGGAGGGTGACAGCAGATAATCTTGTGCAGAGCAGAAAAGGAGACAAAAAGAGATAATAGAGTCAGGGGCAGAAAGAGAAGGATCTTTGACTCTGAGGACTAGAAACTTGGCATTGTAAAGATTCCCATGAAAGAAGCTACCATGGGCCGATAGTACAAGCTGGAGGGATGGCTTTCAGTTTTTCTGTGTTGCACTCTCTCATTATGTCAGTTTCACCGCACCAGTTATTAAAACGTAACACATTTTACAACCTTTCCGGATTTTCCTCCCAAATCCCCGAGAGACTGACAGAGGGAGGTGTGCACAGGAGGATGCTCATAGGTTGTCCAGTAAACTGGGATTTGAAGCTGGGGTCCCCTCCCGTCCCAAACCAACTCTTGATCTGGCAGTGTTTGGTTGAACCAGTATCAAACTGTGTGCCCTGACGCTCCTCATATCCTTTCCCCATCCCCCCCTTTAATCCCCCCTCTCCAGTAATTGTGTGTGACTCAGGGCTCCTGTCTCCTGGGCCTGCTGCAGCTGCCATTTCACCCCACCTCCCTGCCCCCGGCTGTTCTCCAAACTCCAGCCTGACACACTTGTTATACCAACAGGGTGACACAGCGCCTGCCTTTTGCTTTACCTCCCCCCCCCTCCTCCAACGGCAGGGCCATGGGGCAATTAAGGTTTTCCTACTGGCTAGTGCTTTTGACATGCCTGTTAGCTTCAGGCCAGCAGCAGTTAGCATCGGCTTTTGACCCTGGCCTCACTGAGACCCCATGTGGACAGGCTGCTGCTCCTCCTCCCCTTCCTCCCCAGCACCCCAGACCTTGCTGCATCTGCTGCTTCAGACAATTGCTGCCATCTCCCACGTAGCAACCCAATGTTCTGCTGCCATGACAACCGGCCAGCCTAGGAAGGATGGAGGGTTGCTAAGATGCTGTGTGGCACCTTCCTTTGGAGTTGATTAGCCATAGCTTGGGTACAATAGTCCCTACAAGTGTAGAGGTGGTAGAGATTTGGTTAGGAAATGTTTCCTGTTTGAAACACAACACACAAACCTCTCCCTGGCTCTCCACAGGTGATTGAGCCTGGTGAATTCCAAATGCAAAGAGCTCCACTTCAACTTGGAAACAAGGCAAGTTTTGCCCTCCTGCCTTTAAGGAGTAGGTTAAGGTGCTCGTTCCAGACAGACAAAAGGAAACACTTCTTAATACAATGGGTACTTGGCCCTGTGGACTTCTTTGCCATGTGATGTGACAGAGGTCACTGGCTTAGAAAAGTTTAAAAGGAGGTTAGACAGATTTATGGAGGATAGCTCTATTGCTGAGTGTTGGCTATGATAACCAAATAGGACCTCCCAGACCAAGGGCAGAATGCTTCTGATTGTCCGGTGCTGAGAAGCAGCCGGTAATAGAAGGCTGTTGCCCGCAGGCTTTCCTTGTGGCATTGGTAAGAAACAGGATGCTGGACTCACTGGACCATTGGTCTGATTGGGTGTGGTTACTATTATGGTCATTTGTCTCTGAGGACCAAACCAAATGAAACATTTTGAGTTCTGTGAATGGAATAAAAACATATATCTTGGGAGACCCATTGACGGAACTCCCAGTTTCTTGCCTGATTTGGCCCTCAGTAAGGGTTGTAGATAGGGTTGCCAGCTCCAGGTTGAAAAATTCCTGGAGATTTAGGGATGGAGCCTGGGGAGTTTTGGGGGAGTGGATAGGCTTGCCAAGTCCCCCCGGGGGGCGGGGAACCCCGCGCCCTAGAGGCCCGTTCCCCGCCGCTGCCGGATTGGGCCCCGGGGGGGACTCCACCCCGACATGCACATCACCAGGAAGCGACGCGACCATGCCGGTCTTGCTGGAGGCGGGGCCACGGTCATCCGAGGGAAAACTCCAGGATCGACCCGGGAGTCCCCCGCTTCAGGACGAGGTACGACTTGGCAACCCTAGGAGTGGAGGAAGCTAAGCAGAGTATGATGCCATACAGTCCACCCTCCAAAGCTGCCATTTCCTCCAGGGGAACTGATCATTATAGTCTGGAGATCAGTTATTATTTTGGGAGATCTCCAGGCCCCACCTTGAGGTTGGCAGCCTAACTTACAGAGCTTCCCCTGGTGCTCAGACCTTGGCTTTCGGTGTCAGTTTCCCGCTATGTTGATGTCTTTGCAACTGATTGAAGCAATGGGCTGATTAAATAAATAAATTGTGAAGTTGCCGCTCTGTGATTTCACCCTGTCCTACTCCAGTAGTGTAGAAATGCAAAAATCATGTGATGGCAGTGGAATCATGTAGAAAGAATCAGGCTGATTTCAGAGAGAGGGGAACAATATACAAAAAGGTATACCTCCCCAGTACACAAAATATTTTCTGCATACCAATCAACTTTGCCAAATAGATTTCTAGACCCGCATCAGCCTTCACCTGCTTCTTTATTCTAGCCAAAGTAGAAGCTGAGTCTCATTTGGTGTTAATGTCTGTCTTTTTCCTGGACCAACCAGGCAACGTCTATCATTTTGATTTGTTTTAAAACTGTACACTTACCAATGCAAGGAATATCAAGAATAGCATCAATATTTTGTGTCATTGTTTAAATGCCATTTTTTAAAAAAATGACTAGTTTTAAATTTGTTTTGATGTATCACAGTGTGGCTGTCTTTATGCTTGTGCAGTATTCTGGAATCTCATGAGTTTCCAAAGCAGAGTACAAAAATAAAGACAGCTATATTGTGACACATCAAAATAAATTTGAGAGCCAGTGTGGCACAATGGTTAGAGTTTCAGACTAGGATCTGGGAGGTCTGGATTCGTATCTCTGCTCTGCCATGGGAACTCGCTGGGTGACCTTGGGCCAGTCACACACACTCAGCCTAATTTACCTCTGTTACTATGGGAATCAAATGGACGAGAGGACAACAATGTAACCCACCTTGGGTCCACACTTGGGACAAAGGTGGGGTATAAATGAAGCAGATAAATAAATTTAAAACCAGCCATACCCAAAAATGAATCTTTAAAAATGGTATAAAAAGCAAAGAAAGAAACATTTCAACAGTTCCAAAGGCACAATTAAAAAATGTGAACTAGCCTCTGGAAGAGGTAGCTTTTCAGAGTTCTGGAGCTACCACAGAAAAGACCCAGCTCCTAGTAGAAGTCAGCTTGACTTAAAAAATATGATGTCAAGGAATTCCGCAAGAGGCAGGATGGAACAATACCAGGTGATGGTGCCTGTAATACAATAACAATTATAATTTGAAGGTTGCCGAACTGAAAAGGCAGAAAAAGAAACCAAGATAACTGAGGACCAAAAAAGGGGATATCTGTTATACCTGTATGTTTTCCTTCTTTTCTTGAAAGTATATAAAGAAACATGTCAGATAAAGGGTCAAAATCCTAAGCAGAGTTACACACTTTTAAGTCTATTGAATGGGCTTAAAAAGGTATACCTCTGTTGAGGACTGCACTGCAGGAGTTCTAGTAATCAGAGGACAGTGTTGTAACTAGTTATGTTTACACCCAAGGCAAGCTCCCGAATTCTTCTGTGTTCTATCACTTCCCCCTCCCCCAGTTAATTGAGAATGGCTGTGAAACTCTAAGGATGTGGTAGCGGAAGGTTCCATCAAATCACAGCCCTATACGGTTTTCAAGGCAAGACTTTTCAAGGCAAGATCTTGTCATTGCTTGCCTCTGCATAGCAACCGTGGGCTTCCTTGGTGTTCTCATCTAAGCCAACCCTGCTTAGCTTGTGAGATCTGACAAGATCGGGTTAGCCTGGGCCATCCAGGTCGGGGCACCTTTGAGGATATTGCTCCCCAAATTTCTTACTGCTCCAGTTTGGAGAGCAGTTGTTCAAAACAAACAATACCTGCTGCAGTGTCTCCAGTTTTCTCCTCCCTCATGAACAATATTTCATCGTTAGACATGCTTTACCGTGCTAAGCAGTAGGCATGGAAAAGGGTTGCCAATTCTGGACTGGGAAATTCCTTGAGATCTGGGCACAGAGCCTGGGGAAGGCAGAGTTTGGGGTGGGCAAGAGCTCATCAGGGCTGTGAGGCCACAGAGAGCCAACCCTCCAAGGCTGGTGTTTTCTCCAGGGGAACTGACCTTTGCATTCTGGAGGTCAGGTGTGATTCTGGCAGAACTCCAGGCCCTACTGGGAGGTTGACAATCCTAGATGAATAGATGAAGGATCATTCTACCAGAGTACACCCATCTTGGTAGTCGAAAATGAAACTCTTGGTGTCAGAGGGAGGGGCTAATACTTCTGATTGCCGGATGTTCGGGTACCGCAAAGTGTGTATATCTATATCTTTTATCCTCTGCTTGTGAATCTGCCTGGAGTATATGTGCTGTGCTATCAGAATGATTGTCTAGAATTGACAGTGTCTTACAACCACATGCATGGCCATTCTTGGGCTCATATATTCCTAGGATCTTAGGCTCAGGGAGGGGTCATGGTTCAGTGATGGACCATCTACTTGGCAATTGGCATGCAGAAAGTCCAAGGTTCAATACTTGCCATGTCTAGTTAAAAAGATCAGACAGGAAGAGGTGTGAAGGACCTCTGAGACGAGAGCTGCTGCCAGTCAGAGTAGACAATACTGATCTTGGTCTACCGATTGTCTGATTCAGTATTAGGCATGTGTGTGTTCATTCTCCAGGCCCTTCTACATGCATATTCCCAAATGTCCTGCCCTTCATTTCATTCTTTTCTTTGCCAAAACAATTCCATATACTTTGAGGACTTGGATCTTGAAAACATTATAGGCGATGCAAAGAAAGAAATACAGGCTGATTTGCTTAATTTATTCCACTCCCCCTCCTCTTTTTGTGTGATACGCACACTGCTCTTGCTGTCTCTGTCACCTTGTCCCTTTTGGTGTGTGTGTGTGTGTGTGTGTTAAATCTAGCGCTGCTCATTAGGGGACTGTGCTGGACCTCTCCTTAATCTGTTTGGATCTGCTAGTCTCTTAACTGGATATTAGCGCTGCACCTGTTCAGGTCAGATGTGTGCACTTGGAGTGCTGTGTCAATTAATCCTCTAGGTTTCATAGGAAGCATAAGGCAGGAAGCATCCCATAGGCGTTCCCTCCCTTGTTTAGAGGTGACATTGGTGGGAGAGAAGACTTCTGGTCCCTCTACCACCAGGCCTGAACTCTGGCAAGCTGTTGCCTTGCATTGCATCATCTCCCCCCCCCTTTGCAGATGCAATCACAAAACACCACAATTCGCCAGATGGAGCTGCGGCTCTGGTTTGCCTGGCTGAATCCTGAGTCCTGCTGTGTGGGCTTTATTCTCTCCCACGATCCCTTTTCTGCTTCCTTCAAATATGCCAGTGGGACAGTAGGGTTGCCAACCTCCACGTGGGGCCTGGCGATCTCCTGGAATTACAACTGACCTCCAGAATACAGAGATCAGTTCCCCAGAATGCAAAGAATCAGTTCCCCTGGAGAAAATGGCTGCTTTGGAAGGTGGACTCTCTGGTATTATATACTGACTTCAGGCCCCTCCCCTCCCCATACACCTTCCCTCCCCCAGGCCGTACCCCCAGACCTTCAGGAATGTTTGAACCTGGAGTTCGCAACGTTATGGGACAGGGAGAGGTGGGGGGAAATAGGACATGGCAAAGGCAAAAATAAATAGATCTTGTAAAAGGTGTGGCATCTAGCTCCGATGGGATAAAGGAAAAAGCAGTAGGTCTTCTCAGCAGCAGGTAGAACCAATATAGATGTTATTGACCTAGTGATGAGCCACAAGCCTGACCAGGTAATAGTGGGAGACCCAGCATTGGCCGCCATTCCTTATCAGTGGGGTTTTGGCGAATCCTAGAGTGTCACCCCAACTTGATGATGTCACTTCTGGTTTTTGCACTGGAAATAATGCCCATGTTGGAGCAATGCTGGCGGGCCTGCCGCTGCCCCTGAATTTCTCCTGGTGGGAGTGAGCCACCATGGTGTATCAGTTAGATTGTTGGACGAGGATCTGGAAGACCCAGGTTGAAACCCCCATGCTGGCACTGAAGCTTGCTGGATGTCTTTGGGCCAGTTGTTCTCTCTCTCAGCCTCACCTGCCTCTCACAGGATTGTTGTTCTGAGGATTAAATTGAGAAGAGTAGGACAATGTTGTAAGCTGCTTTGTTGTAAGCCCCCCGGGACCCAAATAAATAAATGGCCACCGTTTCATGCGCATTTGATGGGATCTTCTCTGTGGCCAATTGTGTTGTGGGAGAAGTAGCTCTGGCTTGAACGTACAGCAGAATAGCCAGACAAATTGACAGAGGAAGAATAGTCGCCCCTTATAGGGAGAAACTAGAATGTGCCACAGAAAGATCGGGGGTGCCCTTTGTTAGTGACTTGATCTGTGGCCTCTGAGCACAACTGCTCTGTTGACCAAGCCAAGACTGAAGGCCAAAGTACTGAAATGTATACTAAGCGTGGCCAGTCCAAAAGCTTTATATCACTTGCTCTTTGCTGATGGTTGATGATACATTTCCCTTCCCCCCTCTATGGCTGTAGAGAATTCTGATGCCGTAGCATACACTGTAGCTCCCATAGGGTAGGTCCACATAGGTACCATAAGTTCAACCACCAAAGACCTCAACTTTCTCTCCTTTGTGTGTCCCTATCTGGCCTCCTAGACCCCGCAGTTAATTATTTCCAAAGCTCTTCCTGATCTTGGTGGATCAAACCTTTGCTCACCAGTTTACCCACAGAGTCTGGGCAAATGAAGGGAAAGGAGCAGAGTCTGGGAATAACTGGGACCATCTGCTCACCAGTTTACCCACAGAGTCTGGGAATAACTGGGACCACCTTCAAGGGTCAGCCTGGTGGGGGATCTGCTGAGGCCCGTGGCCCAGTAAACGGTCCATCACTGACCAGAGAGTCTTGGCCAATCTGCTCCCACCAGGGAATGAGAGTTCTTTCCAGAGGACTTGTGATACCACAGAAGCTTCTGGAATGACCTCTCATTTACAGAGAGATGCTGAAGGGAGCGGAGCAGTGATCCTCTGGCTCCTGTTAGCCCCGTCCTGTTGATCCCAAGAGGCAGGCAGTCAGGGTGTGTGTTCTTACCCATTTGAATGGGTGTGACGGGGCAGATGGAGAGGAAGAAGATGAGGCATGTTGATGTATTCAATGGAAGGAGGTGGAGGGCCTTTTGCCCAGGGCTGCCAAAACCTGGACCCAGCTCTAGCTGCAGAAGAGAAGATAATTGAGATGGAGGCTATACTTGGTCAGTGTCCCATATCCAGGGGCAACAGGGTCTGGAACTGTGGTCAAATGGAGCCCCTGCCCTTAATGGTCTTCTTGATTTTGCTCTCCTTCATGTACCCCAGTCCTCTCTGGCTTCACAAAACCTTCTTTGCGATCTGAGACATGATTGTACCAGAGTTGATGGGGGTTGGCAGCAGCAAACTCTTTGTTTACTGAAGCCAGCAAAAGCAACAGCAACACAAAATCAACCCTGAACAAATCCTGTCTGAGACTTATTAGCATATGTCAAGTTATATGTTCCTCCTGTCCTTAGGATAGGCAGGAAAATGAAATAAACCAAAACATTTTAAAAGTTGAAAATATGTCCTGTTAGTGAAAGGCACACCGTAGGCTGTTTTTTTTTTAAACGTATACAAAGAGAAAGGATATGCTTCCCAACCTTCAGGTTGGACCTGGAGGTCTCCCTAAATTATAACTGATTGCCAGAATACAGAGGTCAGTTCCCCTGGAGAAAATGGCCGCTTTGGAGGGTGGGTTTTATGGCATCCAACCCTGTTGAGGTCCCACCCCTCCCCAAACCCAGCTGCCTCCAGGCTCCACCCCCAAATTGCCAGGAATTTCCAAACCCAAAGTTGGTAACTCTAAGAAAGGATCTTGACCAAGATCATTCCACACATTCAGGGCATAAATATGCAGGTTTGCTGGCTCTGGGTTGGGAGATACCTGGATATTTTAGGGGTGGAGTTATGGGAGGGTGGGGTTTGGGGAGGGGAGGTGCCTCAGTAGGTTATAATGCTATAGAGTCCACCCACCAAAGCAACCATTTTCTCCAGGGGAACTGATTTTGCTTTTCTGGAGATCAGTGATAATACTGAGGAATCTCCAGGTGACACCTGGTGGTTGGCAACACTATAAATGTGTTAGTTTCTATCCACTTATCTGAGGACTTCCATCACCTTTCCAGAAGTCCAGTGGATAAGAACACTTTGAGACTTACTTGATGCTCTTTGGCAATTCTGTATGGATAAAAGGGCAAAGTTTACCTCCTGGTGTATTTGAGAGGGAAGGCTGAAAGAGGAAAGGATGATAAAGCACACAGTTTGTGAAGAATACCTTGACTTGGATAGCCAAGGTATCCCGATCTTGTCAGAAAGCTACGCAGAGGCACCCCTGGGCAGTATTTGGATGGGAGACCACCAAGGGATACCCAGGGTCGCCACTCAGAGGCAGGCAATGGCAAACCACCTCAGAATGTCTCTTGCCTTGAAAGCCCTATGTGGTCTCCATAAGTCGGCTGTGACTCAAAGGCCAAAAAAAAAGAGGTGAAAAATACTATAACCTATTTAGTAATGCTAAATATCCCTGTTTCTATGTCTGCGTGGAGACTTCATAATGGTTGGGTGGGTGCAGTCACCAAGGCTGATGTCACAAACAAGGGTCCCTGAAACCAGTCAGGAAATGATCTCCAGGTGCAGCTGGCCAGCCTGGCTGAGGGAAGAAAAGGTACGAAATGCTGTTGTGGCGCTTGGAGGCTCTTCTCCAGGATGAAGAGTGAGTCAGACACCCGCTCCTTTCCCCCCATCATGTTTCAGCCCCTTTAAGGACCTCCTTGTCTCGTGTGTGTGGGGGCGAGGGCCGTGCTTTGCGGCTGTTCTTCCACATGGTGGGGAAAGAAAGGGGGAAGGGGAGAGAAGCAGCGTCGTCGGGGAGCGTGACTGAGAGACTCGCATCCCACTCAGCTCCCTTCTCTGCCTGTCAGGAGCCTGACAGGCTGTTGGGGAAAGCCAGCCCCTTAGAGTAGCTCAGATGGAGGGATGGGGGTGGGGAGGGATGGGGAGAAGAGTGAGGCCCTATAGCGGCTTTTCCTAGGAGAGGGTTTGTGGGGGGTCAAGGTGGCAGGGCTGGTGCAGCAGCAGACACCAGGAAGAGGGCAGGTTTTAGGGGTACCCTTCAAAGGTAGCACACTGCAAGCAGCAAATCAACATGGATTGGATTAAAATGATATTTTTTTGGGGGGGGATCTTCTGTATAATGACAATTTCTACTTGAGTAGGTTTTTTTAAAAACAGTTTCTTCTAGATTGATGGATTATTGTTTTATTTTGTGATATTTTTATGAGCTCCCTTGGGTGCCCGTTTTTGCAAGTGTGGGGAAAGCAAAGCAGAAAAGTGTTCATAAATACTATAAAATAATTTGCTTGTCACCATGTGGATGTTCTGCCTCGGAAAATTGATTCTCTTGAGTCATCTCTGGGTGCATTTATTTTATTTATTTATTTTATTTAACATTCAATTTATATACCGCTCTAACCCCGAAGGGTCTCTGAGCGGTCTACACACAATTTCAAATTCCTGACTAGGGCCACATTCTTATAGGGGGGTGACAGCCTACCGGCACCCAGGCAGCAGGCCTAGTTGTTCTCCGGCTCTTTTCCCCCACGGAAAGTGGTGGTGTCTAAATGGTTGAAAGCATGAAATATGCTACTGCATAGTTCTGGATTGCGCTGTAAAGGTAAAGGTTTCCCTTGCTCGAAAGCCAGTTGAATCCGACTCTAGGGGGTGGTGCTCATCTCCATTTCCAAGCCGAAGAGCCAGTGCTGTCCGAAGACTTCTCCGTGGTCATGTGGCCGGCATGACTAAACGCTGAGGCTACAGCAGTGTTTAAAGGTCTCTGCATACATAGCCTGAGATGAAAGTCTCAGCAGGCAGAGGGGGCTGTACCACTTCAGAATGTGGGGAGGGGGGAGCATTAGTGCTGTGGTTTGTAAAAACTTTCCACAAATTACGAATTAGCACATCATGGGAAACAATTGTAGCCTACCCCTTCATATGAGGTGCTAGTTTTCCATTTGCAGGATTTATTAATGTAAGCGAAACTGTGAGCAATGTAGTCCCTCCCCTGCAGTTTGAAGTGGTACAGTCTGTTCTACTGCCTCAGCATTTCTCTGGCCTCATTACCACCTCATTCTAATGCATGTTTAAACCAGGCCACGTGCTAGCCAAATGAGGTGGTAGATGCTTGACAGGGTTTGAGGGTCAGGAGTTCTCCTGGAATTGCAACTGGTTTCCAGAATACAGCAATCAGTTCTCCTGGAAGAAATGGCAGCTGCAAAGGGTGGTCTCTATGGCATCACGTCGCAGCTCAGCTCCTTCCCCGCCCTAAATTCCTGAAGTGGGCACAGCACACAACAACACTTCACTTTTAGCAGGGGTGTGGCTGTGAGGGTACCAGTTCTGAATCATTCATGTAAAAAAAGCTACCACACCTCCCTGCAGGGAGAAATCTTCTGTCCTAACCTGCACCCCACCGAGCTAGTTTTCTACTTACAGGGAGGTGGTTTTTTTTTTAAATGTAGAAGCATGTTCAGAAACGTGATTCCTTCACCTGCAATCTGAAGTGGGCCAGCCCATTTTACCACCTCAGTATGCAGCGCGTACAGATCCAGCATCAGTAATCATTAACACAACCTTGTAAGGCAGGCCAGTGTTATCTGTAGAGAGTCTGTAGAGATTTGGATGTTGAGGTGAAAACGACTTGTCTGAGGCCACATCATGAACCCCTGGCTGAAGTAAGATCTCAACCAGGGCCTTCCCAGCTATAACCCTGGATATAAGGCCACTTCTTGTGTTCACTAATAATGCTGGCTTTCCTTATGGATTTGCTCTAAGGATTTACTGAGAAAACGTGTGTAGCATTCTTTGAGCACTTAACAGGGGTCTATGTACACATTAACAATTATTAATACAGTGTGATGTAGTGCATAGAGTGTCAGACTAGGATCTGGGAGACTCAGGTTCAAATCCCTGTTTTGCCATGAAAGCTTGCTGGTTGAGCTCCACTGCCGAGCCCCATGAGGGGCCCGGCGGTGGACCTGCAAGGCCGGCGGGAGTGCAAGGGAGCCCTGCGAAGGCCCTCCCTGGCCCCAGGCAGGCAGGGGTGGGGAGAGGCAGGGAGGAAGCAACTTACCCTCCCTCTTCTCCTGCCTCCTCCTGGCTGAATAAGGGCGGGAAGCGGGGCAGCCGGAAGCAGGGGGCGGGGCTTCGTCATGTGCCCCACCCCCGTACCTCACCCGGGGGAACTGTGTTCCCCCGCGTTCCCCCCTGAAATGACCTCTGGTGGGACTAAGATAAAAGAAACCTGGGTTCAAATCACCATGAAGCTCATGGTTGATTCTGTGCCAGTCCCTCTCTGTTTCTCTGCCTAACCTCACAGGGTTGTTGTGAGGATAAACTGGAGAGCGGAGAACCATGTACGTCAACCTGAACTCTTTTGGAGGGAAGGTGGGATCAAAATGAGATCGATACACTGCTCTTTATGATTAAGTGATTTAAAGAGTGAGGTTTTTTTTCTACTCTTCCTTACCTTTGGGATTTCTAAAGGCAAACTTAGATGTGTGGGGCTGAGAGTTCTGGCAGTGGAGCTTCCAGGGGGGAGTTTTTTGGACTTAATAGTAGTCTCTTTTTCCCCTGGGAGGCTCTTGGTGAATGAAGGAGGTTGGGAAGATATTGAAGAGGGAGACAAACCCCCTCTCCCTGGAAAGGGAGCCTACTTGCAGTTGCTATTGAGCCCAGGAGAAATGGTGGAAGATCCAGATGCCATGTCTGGTTGGACTCCGATGGATGTTAATGACTATGAGGATAAAATTCAGCAAGAATATATGGAAAAGGCCATAACAAAGCACAGTTATTATCTAATGCACCAATGCTTTTTGGTGCATGCAGCTGCAAGTTAGCAAGCGATTAGACATCAAGTGATGTCTACATGTGTGAATCTGCACTAAGCATTAAATACAAGTGTGTCATACATCGTCTTCTCTTTTCTCCCCCAACCCCACCTTTCTTCAGCATTTTGCTTTCTGCAGCCTTTATAGCTGGTTAGCTTGATAACTGGCTGGTTGCCGTTTGGCTTGCTTGATGAATTTACTTGCCAAATATGTTACCTCTGTTTCAGTTCCAGTCAATGGGAAGGTATGAATTTGCATATGTTTAAATAGATTAACATAGCAAGTAAAAAAAATGATAGTTTCTCACCAGGAGGTGACATTTTAACTGCAGGGGAGAGGATGCAGGAAGCTTCATTAGGTAATATTATCAAAAATTTGACTTCCATTGACTATTTATTTAGTGCATCAGCTAGGGAGACTGGTTCTCCCTGTCTGTTACCCATTGGCCCATGGTAGCTAGGGAGACTGGTTCTCCCTGTCTGTTGCCCATTGGGGCCAGTGGGTGGAAAATAAGTTGAATACATAAGAATACTTGGAAGAGATGTCACATTGCCAGTGTGGCATCAGTGCAGTGCTCTAGGATTTGGGTTTTGCCATAAGCGTATTCTGTCTTAGAGCGTTCTGTCGATTTCACACTAGTGACATGATGTAACTTCTGGGTTTCCCCCAGAAATGAATACCTCCTATCCCCATCACCTCCCTCTCCCACTGTTGACATCACCATCACCTCCCTTTCTGCTGAATACCTCCCTTATACATCACCTCCCTCTCCCACTGTTGACATCTGGAAATACCATTGCTTTGACTGGTTTAGCATCAACTAAAATTAATCTCCATTATTGTGAATATAATATAACTACTACTTTCCCCCTTTATCATTGATTTTCTAAGGCAACTTTGTGCCCCATTTAGTATGAGAGACACATTTGATCAACTCTTAGTTGTCTTAGTTGTCATTCATCCAAAATTGCCTTTTTTGTACATAATTTCTTTAACTTTTAAAATATTTGTACCATATTTTTAATTGAAATTTGTGCAAGTGTGATATCTTGTCTTGTGTTTATACTGGTCTATGACCGTACTGGGGCTGCGGTGGCTCAAGTGGTTGAGACATTGAACTGCAGGCCGAAAGGTCGGTAGTTCAGCAGTTTGAGACCGGAGTGCCGCAAGACGGAGTGAACTCCCGTCTCTGGTCCCAGCTCCTGCCAACCTAGCAGTTCAAAAGCAAGAAATTGCAAGTAGATAAACAGGTACCACTTCGGTGGGAAGGTAACAGCGTTCTGTGCACCTTGGCGTCAAGTCATGCCAGCCACATGACCACGGAAATTTCTTTGGACAGCGGCTTGGAAATGGAGATGAGCACCGCATCCCTAGAGTTGGATTCGACTGGCTTTCAAGCAAGGGAAATATTTACCTTTACCTTTACCTATGACAGTAATAAAGGATACTACTAATAGTTCTTATGTCTAACAGCCCCTCCCCCTTTTTTGCTTCTTGTTCCAGGTTGCCAGCAGGCCTGGAGGCAAATGGCCTGGCTCTTTAATAGGGGCTTAATGCATACAAATGAGCAGCTGAAGTGTTTCCATGGCATGGAAGTAAATAGCTTCCAATCAAAGCCCTTTTAAAGGGACAGGACAGGTTTTCTCAAGGCAGTTGGCAACTGTGGGAGTGTGGCCTGATACTATCCACACCCTGGGCCCACTAAGGTCAGCAAAGCATTCTATATAGGATGTTGAGAAAGAAGCCTTAAGATCAGGGCCTGAGATATTTTTTTTTCTTGTTTGGATTTTTCAGCCTAATGAAGAGTTCTTGAGAACTTACACAGTGTGTTGTGTTATTTTGTTTGTTCTTAGCAAAAAACTATTACATTTGTTACTGGATTTTGCGGGAGGTGGTAACTCTAACCCCAGCCTCCCTTCACTCTCTCCTCTCCTTCCTGAAATCCACAATTCATACCATATGAATACTTTACAGCTTACAAAAGCGTTTTCTCTGAACCAGCAGGCTTTCTGGCAAGGAGAGTGCCTCCAGCACATGATGCAAAGTACCCTCCCTTAATCTCTGAGTTACCACAATGAACCCTGGAAGAAGAGTTAAACCCCACTTTTGATTTCCTTGGATCCCCCTCCAAATGTCCCCATCTTAGGACCACTTCACATTGTGTCCTGGCACATGCACGTTTACCACTAAATGTGCACATAATGATGATCTGCTTGCAATACTAACTTCCCGATTCATGTATTTGTCTGATCCATGCACTGGTATATACCAGATTGTTTCACACACAAAGTATGTAATTGCATGTACAGACAGTGTACATCAGTGATACTCATTCAGTGGCTCAGGAGCCACATGTGATTCTTTGACATGTCTTCTGTGACTCTTCTGAGCACTGTTTTCCAATGTGGTACCTGTCTTCTGTCCAACAGTGGCTATTAGCCACAAAGTATAGATAGGGACTCTGGGGCAAGTGATGCTCTGTCTTCTTGGTGCTTGGGGGGGGGGGTCAACAGTGGAAGGGCTTCTAATGTCCTGGCCCCACTGGTGGACCTCCTGATGGCACTGGTATTTCTGGCCACTGTGTGATACAGAGTGTTGGGCACTGGATGGGCCTTTGGCCTGATCCAACATTGCCATCTCTTATATTCTTATGTTCTTATGTACCTGCCCCATGTTTCAGGAATGTGGGTAAGGCTCTTGCCTGGTGGGGCTTGAAGCTGGCAGGTGAATCCCACCTTGTAACAGCCACTGTCAGAAGAACAGGTAAACTGTGAGCCTCCCTGAGGTGCAGGTCTCATACCAGGGATGAAAGGAAATGTGGCTCTTTTGGTTGATAGTAATAGCAAATGTGACTCTCCACAGGCTATGGAGTGAGTACCACAGGTAGGCATGTTAAAATCAAATGACATGAAATTGCACCCTTGAGTTCCTTCTCACTGAACCCTAGCTGTGACTTCTCCCATTTGTGTTTGAGACTCAGGCTGAGGTCAGACGATAGGCTTGCTGTGGTCTGGCCACACCACTATTTTATCTGATTTTATTTGTTCCAGAGAACTTTGTCCAAACATGCCAACCTTAACCCGCCTCACCACACGCTCATTCCATGGTTGACCATTCAGATTATTGCTGCGTGGTAACCATGGAGCAGGCAGTCTGGCAGCATCCTTTTTAAAAAATTGTGTTTCACTCATGCGCAGAAGCGCTCATTCAAAGCACCACTCCATTTTGACAGCTCCACAATCCCTTTGCCAAGTACTCTGGCCTCTCTCAGTCTCCTCTGCTTTGCCTCTCTTCCTTGGGAATGCAGATTTACATGAGAGTAGCCTCATTGACTTCAGTACATTAATCTTGTGTCAATCGTGGGATGCTCTCAAACAGCAACTCTGAAGCAGAAAACAGTTTGCATGGGGAAAGTGGGATGGGAAGTAGGGTTGCCAGCTCCAGATATTCAGCCCAAGTTTGCTCAGAAGCAAGGCTGCCTGGATTTTTAAATTTTCCCAGCTTTATAGTCTCCCTGAAATAGGGATGCCACCCTCCCCAGGTTCCCTGGGAGCCTAACTAGGGACTATTTTCACAGCTTTCCATACCCAAGAAACAGGAGAGGGTTTTTTTTTGGGGGGGGGGCGAGATTTGTCACTCAAAATCAGCTCCCCCAGGGGCTTTCAATCCTGACAGAATGTTTGGGTTGAGAAATGCGCAAGCAGTGATTCACAACCCTGGGGCGAAGATCCACTTATGCGCACATCGCTAACTGAGTTTTTAAAATGGCGCAAAGATGGAAGTGTGCAATCAGACTTCCCAAGCGGCTTGAGAGCACAATGGATTGATCAGACATCCAGAAATGTGGGGTGAAACCGTTGATATCCGTAAAGACTGGACTTTCCCAGGTGTCAACTCCAACTTGAAGATGGGTGAGAACGGGGTGCTGATGACTGGGGACCGGGAGACAGAAGTTGCTGTCTGAACCTACATTTTAAATCTGTAGGGCAACAATAATGACATTGGATCAAACAGCTTGTCTGATTGCAGCCTAAGTGATGTACAGAGGCTTTTTACACTGCCAAATCTGCAAATATGAACAAATGCCCTTCTGTCATTGCTGTTGGGTCTTCCTTTCCAATGGTTGCCATTCTGAAAGATTTTTTTGTTTGTTTTTGTTTTTTAAAAAAATATGTGTGTGTGTGTGCGCATGTGTATGAGTGTACCTGGAGTCCTGGCAACCTCTGGTGACTGACCCCTACTGGGGGCCTGGAGGATATTCAGAGAGGTGGCTGAGTACGGCCTGCCCCCGCCTCCTGCCTCTGGTATTTCAAGGAGGTCTCCTATCCAAGTACTTGCCAGAGTCAACCACTTAGTTTCCAAGATCTGACGAGATCAGGCTTGCCTGGGCTATCCAGGTCAGGTCCTGAAAGATTTTTTAATGTATTTACTTGCTTTATGGTCCACCTTTCTCATTGAGACAAACAATGCAATCAATTGTTTGTCTCAATGACATAGCACCCAATGCACCTTACAATTGGACTAGGATTACAAAATTTAGTAATAATGCAAAAAAAGTATCTGATATATGTCAAACATTGCAAAAATAATGAAGTTACAGAAGCAGAAAACCAGTGCAGTAAGAATAAGATAGTAATATAATAAACAGAGTTAAAGATGTTACAATTCCACGCATTTGACAAGAGCTGATCCTAAGGTTTATTGTAGCGGCAAGGATATGTATTGTAGCAAAATGGAAAGCAAAACAAGCTCCCACGATGGAAAACTGGCTAACAAAAATCTGGGATATCTTTATAATGGAAAAGATCACAGAAAATATAAAACACTCAGACGACACAACACAACAATACTACTCATATGCGAAATGGGAACCATTTATTGAATATGTTACAGCATCTGACGTTCAGCCACATAATCCGATCTACCTTAAACTAATCTATATATAAGAAACACATAACTACCACCACCACATACCAGTCAAATGGGTTCAACAAATATTTAAGAGATACCACACACAAACTTGGAAGCCACAAGGAATCTAATGACAGATTGTAAGATCTAACATAGTAATGCGAATGTAACAATGCATTATGTCAAATTACCCTGTTTGTAAGCTGCACTGCTATCACTTCATTCTTGTATATTCTGTTGAAATACTAATAAAAATTATTTTAAATAAATAAACAGAGTTGCCTGCAATCCCGTCCACTTGATAAAAGTGCGTACCTGAACCATTCCATTAAACTATAACCCTAATTTGTTTATAACAACGACCTCCTGAACAATTCTGTTTTTCACAGTTTGCAAGGTGACATGTGTGGGAGTCTTCCCGACCTCCTCAGGCAGGCCATTCCGCAAGGAGCAGGCCACAATAGAGAATGCATGGGTCTGAGTAGCTATCGATGTTACCCATTTGCAGAGTGGCACCCTTTAGAAGATTTGCTCAGGTAAGCAGAATTGTTGTGGCAGAGGAGAGGTGATCTTGTTGTAACTTCAGGAAGCAGAGAGGGTTGGGAGGTGAAGAACGCCTGTTCATGGCATATTTTGTTCACCTGTGCCCTACAACCTCTGCTCTGCCCTGCTAAAACATGGCTGCCAAAATTCTTTGAATCCATTCTATGTGGGCAAGGGCCCCCCCAATAAGGTTTCCCGCTATAGCTGAGCCCCAATGCCACTCAGAAGGGCAGTGGAGGGGAAAATGTGCTGAAAATTGCTGGTTCTCTAATGGTATGATCATCATGTCACTTCTGGGACAAACCTGGAAGTGACATCATCACATCAACTCAATTCACGAAAAACTCTATGGTTCATTCTGGGAGTGACATCATGCAGTCAGAGTGATGGCACACACACACACCCTCAGTCTCCTGGTGGGCGCCAGCCATCAGCTAACAACCCTAGATCACACCAGGCTTGGCACAAAGACAGGCAGTGGTGCCCTTCTTGGAAAAAAATATTTTAATTTATTTTATTTATATCCTACTTTTGCTTCAAGAAGAAGAAGAGGAGGAGATTGGATTTATAGCCTGCCCTTCACTACCAGAAGGATTCTCAGAGTGGTTTACAATCTCCTTTTCCTTCCCCTCCCCACAACAGACACCCTGTGAGATAGGTGGGGCTGAGAGAGAGCTCTTTCAAGAACTGCCCTTGAGAGAACAGCTCTGAAAGAACTTTTGACTGACTCAAGGAGCTCAGAGTGGCTTTACATGTGGCTCCCAAGTGATCTTCCAACTTGCTTAAAGCCTGAGCCCCTTGTCTTCAGTAACTGAATCTTATCATGTGCTTTCAACAGGGTTGCCAGCTGATTGGTGGGGGTAGAGCCCTGTTTCCCACTGCTGCTTGGACTGGTGGCAAGAGAAGTTGTTTTTTTTAGTGGCCAATGGTGTGATGTCTCTTCGAGGGAAAACCCAAAAGTGATGTCAGTCCTGTCTAGGAATTGCCAGAAATTCGATGGTTTTTATGGACAATTCCTAGAGAGGTACAACATCAAGCCATTGTGGATTGCTGCCCTCCCATGTCCTGGTCTCCTGTTGGCTGCCAGGCCATGGCTGGCAACCTTAGCTTTCAGTATTTCTCTGGACCCCAGGCCTGTTGCTGTAGCTGATGGCTGATTCTGGCCTTGGTATTTCATGAGAGGGGGATCCTTTTCCCTGGGCTTCGGTGGGGGTAGGGAATCATGAAACCAGCAGGAAGCTGGGACAGTGTGGGTGGGTCGCTATGGAGATGCTAGCAGTACGATCACTGCGATGCAGGGTGCCGTTCTTCAACCATCCGCCTTCTGGTGCAGAATGTTCTTGTGTTGCTGCTGAATACGGCAGGAGATCAGTGCCTGGAGAAGAGAACTGGAGAACGTATGTGTTTTGTCTGGAAAGTACCTCTCCATCCTTGGAATGAGGTACTTTGGAAAATGGGCAGTACATGCCCTAAGACTCAAACCTAATTTGGCCTCCTGCGATGGCAGCTGTGTGAAAGTATCAGAACAGAAAGTGGCCGGGTGCATCATAACTTGCTGTGCGTAACTGGAATTCTGTATTTATAACAGCATGCAAATACAGATGTTGATGCCAGTTAGAGAAACCTGCATCCTGAGAAAAGCATAATGCTAGCCCTGAAAGGCATGGAATAGGGCAACCAACCTCCAGGTGGGACCTAGAGTTTGCCCCGAATCACTGCTGATCTCAAAACTACAGAGATCAGTTTGCCCAGAGCAAATAGCCGCTTTGAGGGGTAGACTGTGGTGCTGTACCCCACAGAGGTTCCCCAGGCTCCCCCCCCCAAATCTGTAAGATTTTCTCAAGTTGGAGTTAGCCACCCTACATGAAGATAGGCCTGTTAATGTGTGAATGGTGAAATTTTAGGAGCTAAGGGTCATGGGTGTTGCTGGGGCTGCCCAGTTGCTTTGCATAATTCCATTCCTAATTGTGGCTATGAGGGCCTTAACTACTCCTTACATTTTCCTCACGCCCTCCCCAGGTACTGCCAATCAGACGTGCACTGCAAGTTCCATGCTCAGCACTCAGGTGGAGGCCCAGCCCACCTCATGCCTAGGAACTGAGCTCTGAGGACAGAACTCTCAGAAGCCATCTGCTCAACAGGCCCCGGCAGATCAACGGGCTACTGGTTTTGTTTGAACTAAAGTACTGCATCCGTTGCTGTTGACTGAAACGTTCCTCTGTCTTGCTGTATCTGCTGGGTGTGAGCAGGGAAATGAGCCGAGCAAAGAACCTCTCAGACTTAGGCTAGTGAATTCCAGTTGTCTACTTGAGCAAGACAATTCCAGTTGTCTTCTTGAGCAAGGGTGAACTGATTCAGACATAGCATTAGATGCCCGCACCATGGATAAAAGCGATCCTGTGATCGTATTATATATATGGAAACTGATGCTCCTTGAGCTAATCAAGTACCTTTTCCAGGGATGATCCTATCAGCTGTGCCATGAGAAGGTAGCATGAAATTAGGGTTGCCAGCTCTGTGGTGAGAAATTGCTGGAGATTTGAGGGTGGAGCCTGGGGGTGGTGGGGTTCCGGGAAGGGAGGGATCTCAGCAGGGAATAATGCCATAGAGTCCACCCTCCAAAGCAGCCATTTCCTCCAAGGGAACATCTGTGTAGTCCAAAGATCAGTCATAATTCTGGGAGATCTCCAGGTCTTACCTGGAGGGTAGAAACCCTAATGTATCTTATTCCTATCTTTTTCTCGCTTAAAAGAATCAAATATTTATGTCACAAGGTTAAAGTCCTTTTGTTTGCTGTGGAGCAAAGCTGGGATCTGAAATTAAGAGATGGGGAATTTTGATTTCAAAGAAATGTGTTACAGTAGACGCCATTTATCAGGGACAAAAGGAACCATTAGATGCCCAAGCCTGACAATAGTATTTTTCTGTTTTGCTATACATCTCCCCCTACATCTAGTTAATGCAAACATATGGTAGTCTGGGAGAGGTGCTTACCTGAATATGCTTTAGCATTCACTTGGCCCTCCAAACCAGAGCCTGGACTAAGGAAAGTACTTGGGCACTAATAGTGCAGTCCTGTGCAGACTTACTGTGGTCTAAGCCCATGGAAATTAATGGGTTTATACTGGAGTAATTCTGCACAGGACTGCACTGTAAAAATTCCCCCTCTTACCCTTGTATGTTACATGTTGCCTTTAAAAATACAGAGTTTGCGGAAATTGTCTTTCATTAGTTTTCTTGGGAATACATGTCAGCCTCTGTCTACGTTATTACGTTTTAGTTGATGCAACTTTTAACCAAGTCTCCTGTGCCTGTCTTACAGCTGAAATACATAAAAGAGCTTCCCCTTCACCAGGACAGAATAGTTTTCTGTGTGCAGGGAGCTTTTTTTAAAGGTGGCATTTGAACATGGTGTTGCACTCCTGCTGTCTGAAGAGCTGCACTACATGATTTGCTGGTTATGCATGATTTGCTGCCCAACATCTAGCGGTGCTCTCTTTCCCTAGGTTTGTATATGTTTGGTTAATTTTCTCCAAGTAAACCACTGCTTTTCTAGAAAACATCTCTGATAAAGCAAAAGTGTTCACTTTTAGAAGTTCAGATTATCTTGCTTTGTTCTCTTGGATTTTGCCTTGGTCACGATTGTATCCCACGGTATTGTGGTCACAACTATTTAGAAGGCCACAGTGCTAGGAAAAGATGCAAGAACGGTGCAAGTATAGAAAAAAGGGTTGCCAACATGCCTGAAGAAAAATGTCCTGCCCCTTTAATAAAAACTTAAGTGTTGGAAAAGGGTAACTGAAGCTTTTCCTGGCATGGGTAAATATAAACTGGTCAATAACCAATTCAGTATCAATTCAGTATCACCTTGTAAATAACCCCACTAAAGGGCAGGACCCTTTTTCTCTCCAGGCGTTTTGGTAATCCTACTTACAGCTACCCAGTCCCCAGATACCCCGACTTTCTTGTAGGGTTGCCAACCTCCAGGAGATAATTGATCTGCTGAAATTACAACTGTTCTCCAGACTACATAGATCAGTTCCCTTAGAGAGAATGGCAGCTTCATAGGGTAGACTCTATGGTATACCACAGATTCTAGGTGAAATTCCTCCCCCAACCCCCCCAGACACTGTTCCAAAATCTCCAGGAATTTACCAGACCAGAGTTGGCAACCTTACTTTCTTGTTAGCCTATACTTAACAAAAACAAAGGGATCATGGTGTGGAAGGCTGACAAAAAGTCTCCCAATAACAAAATAATGTAAATAATAACTAAATCTTTTTTTTAAAATAACAAATTTGTAATTGAGACTAAACTGTGTGATAGACTTCTGTTATACAACAAGTCTGAATCTCAACAGTTTTATGAATTGAAGCTTAATCATGCAGCACACTATAGTCCATATAGCAAATTCTGCCCAAATAACTTGTACACTATTATGATTTTACAGTTTTACAAAATATAAACAAAACTGAGACTGGTAGCCGGTTGTCTTTCCCATTTCAATCATAATGCTTCTTCAAATCTTTTTTGTGAGTCATTAGAAAGAGGTCTACAATGGATATAATATAACTTAACAGCATGACAAAAATTACAAGGATAAAAATCACAAGACTATGAACAATAAACTTACCAGTGCCTATACAGTATTAGATCAGACAAGCCAAGTAAATGGAAGGAAAACACATTATTCTCAACATGAATATATCTCCAAAAATATGAGTAGAAAAAACAATAACAAAATTGTACCAGTAGCCTGCCGAATGCAACCCCACACATGTATTAATACTCACCAAAATCTAGAAACATTCAGATGTGGGAATTGCCACTCAAAAGTTAAGACGGCAAAAGCCCGTCCAGATTTCAGTGCATTGGCAATGACACACTCAAATGTGCACTAGAATCTCCAAGTTTAAAAAGAATATTCCTGCAGTTAATCAGTCGCAAGTGCGTTCATAAGGCAACAATTTAAAGGGACAGCATCCAAACCACATCATAGAAAAGGAGAAAAATCTAAGGACTGGTTGAACTCCAGTGGAGTGTGAGTCTGACATTTAAAAATCCCATAAGCTTCTTCCATAGTAAAACCTTGGGTATGTCAGTATTGTTATAAGGATGTGATTGATATTTAAAAATGACAAAAAAGGAATGAATGCTGAATGCCCTTTGTCATAAAAATGAGAAACCATGGGGGCTTCCATCACCCTGTGTCAGATTCGGGACATATGTTCCATGATCCAGATCTTTACAGGTCTAGTGCTAATGCTAATGTATAAGAGATCACATGGGCATTTTACGAGGTACATGACATTTCTAGAGTTACAATTTGAAAAACTGTAAGTTTAATGATACAGATATGCCGTGGATGATTAAACTTCCTAAGTTGTAACGTGAGTGCACAACTGGCACAACCACTACACTTGAAATATCCTATGGTCGAAAGAGGTTCATTAATGGTAAATCCAATATCTGATTAAATCAATTTATTCCTGAGATTTCTAGTCTTTCTAAAATCTATTAAAAGTCTAGCTTCACAGCCTGGAATCTCAGATAATAGATGCCAGTGTCTCAAGACAGTGGTGTCTAAAAAATTAATGGAGTGTTTATTGTATTGGCAAGAAAACTTAATGGTGGAAGGTAAAAAATTAATCCAAAGAAAAAATTCCTGTATTGAAGAGACATCAGAAGAAATCACAAAAATATTGTCAATGGAACATTTATAAATGAGTATACTGTCAAAATATGGGTTGAGCTCACAGTCAAAAATAACATTTCTCTTCCCAGAATTTGCTAAACTAGGAGACATAGGGCTACCCATCGCTATACTCCTGGTTTCATAGTAAAAATTGTCTCCAAACCTAAAGTAGTTATTCTCAAATACGAAATCTGCTAGTTCCATGAGGGAAACAGTTGGAGGTTCTCTAATAGGCCATGATTCCAAAGTATTCTCAATGACTATTCTTCCCTCATCATGTGGGATGTTGGTGTAAAGCACAGCTACATTCATGGTGATAAGAACAGAGTCTTTAGGAACCTGCAGATTTCCCACCTTTTAAATTAAATCTTTAGAGTCCTTAATATAAGACTTGGAACGTGAGACAAAAGTTTGTAAAAATGATGAAGGGACTTAGCCAACAGTTCAAGTAGTGAACTGAACCCAGACACAGTGGGTCTTCCTGTCTGTGGATTTTTGGAATAATATAGAAAACAGGGACTTGTTAAGAAAGTAGAGTAATTGATGAAACCAAGAGTAGAGGCTTCTTCAACAGTGATCTTTATTAATCTCATAATATGACTAGTAGGGTCCTGATCTACGGGAGTATAAAAAGCTCCATTATTCAGTTATTTCATAACATCTTGATGGTAATCATCAGAGTTAAAAATCACAATAGCACCTCCCTTATCAGCTGTTTTGATTACTATGGAGTTATCCTCTGCTAAATCATTTAAAGTTACATGCTCTTGATAAATTAAATTGCGATGGGTATGCATATGGTTCCTCTGTAATGCCATCAAGTCCCTCACAACCAGTCTTTCAAATACTTGTATGGTAGACTCATTAACATTGGGCAAAAATGTAGATTTAGGTTTAAATATATTCTTTGGAACAGAAGGAGAATCACCAAAGAATGCAGGTAATTTCAGATGACGAATAAGCATAAACAGATCAACACATGTCTGAAACGGATTGTATTTAGGTATAGGCACAAAACCTAATCCAAAATTAAGAACCTGGAGTTCAGTAGTTGTGAGTCTATGAGAAGATAGATTCTCTCTATCCCCTGCGGGGATTATGTTCTGCAGAACTATCTCTGATCTATTTTTTGTTTTTGGTGTATTTGGTTAAAAAAGATCTAGATTCAGGTTCTTCACCAGAGATGGGAGGCATTATTTTCCCCCTCTGCAATGTCTGTGTCCGAGTTAGAAACAGTTAAATTGATCCAAGAAGCTCGCTTCTTGCAGGCTGTATTTAAAGAATGCCACTTGTACACATGAGATGAAGTGTAATCACGGGAATCATGATTAAACATTTTCTGTTTCATTTCCTTTAAACCAGTTTCAAATTCTTTAATCTTATTATTGAGTTCTAATAGTTATGAATCAAAGGTAGCAGGCGGGGTACTATCTTTAAGACAATTTTCCATGGTCTCAAATCTCAATCTCCTTTAATGTCTCAGTTTCTACATGTGACTGCTCAATAATATGGAGCACGAGATCTATTGAACATTTTATTTAGGATAGCTATCCACTTCATACGAAACTCCTCACAATCTAAATATAAGGCAGGAGCCTTCAGAAGTCTTAGACCTCTCGGGATGCAGCTCACTTTGCAATAGTCAGTAAGTGAGACCGTGTGTAAATGCAAATGAGCTCTCTTTTTGTTTAGAAATAATAATTGAGACAAATCTGTATCTGAATCTTTGTTTTGAAACATTTGGTTATTATTTTGGTGTAGTTTGGTGTAGTGGTTAAGTGTGCGGACTCTAATCTGGGAGAACCGGGTTTGATTCCCCACTCCTCCACTTGCACCTGCTGATGTGACCTTGGGTCAGTCACAAGCTCTGGCACAGCTGTCCTTGAAAAAGAGCAGTTTGTGTCAGAGTTCTCTCAGCCCCACCCACCTCATAGAGGGTGTCTGTTGTGGGGAGGGGAAGGGAAAGGAGATTGTAAGCTGCTCTGAGACTCCAAGTGAAGGGCGAGGTATAAATCCAATCTCTTCTCTTCTCTTCTATTTACATTATTTTGTTATTGGGAGACTTTTTGTCAGCCTATAACACGGTGTTCTAGCTTATACATAACAGCGAGAGGTTAAAAATTGTGTTTGTCTCAACAGGTGTACAAGATATTTTATTGTGTTTACCTGTTGCTGCTAGAATAGTTTTTGCTCACCTTTGGAAAAGTATGGCTTTTAGTGTGAGAAACAAATTAAAATACTTTTTGTTGCCTTGACCTGGATAGTCCAGGCAAGTCCGATCTCATCAGATCTTGGAAGCTAAGGAGGGATTACTCTGGTTAGTACTTGGATGGGAGACTTCCTTGGAATACCAAGTCGGGAGAACAGGCTTTATTCAGCCACCCCTCTGAATATCCTCCAGGCCCCCAGTGAGAGTCAGTCACCAGAGGTCAACCTGACTTCCAGGTGCATGCAGACACACACACACACACACACACACACACACACACACACACACACACATATAGATCTATTGTTGTATGTGATTGATCTAAAGGGCTGAGAGATCAATACATGGAACCAAATGATTTATTATATGGAGTGTTATAAAGAATAAATGCTTGTATAAATTTAGGATTAATGCCACTTTTTAAGGTATTTGGTATAATTAAGGCAATTAATATGGGGGTTGTGCATTAGTATATGTACATAATAATTTTTTAAAAATTAGTGTTAGCAGCACCCGAGGTTGTTCTCCCTCTAAAGCAGGCTGCTATTCACATTCACTATAGCATGTGTATGGGGTTTTTTTTGCTCCCCAATGGGGAATTTTTAATTGCATTTTTATTAAAACTACAAACTATAACAGAAATAAGGAAGGGGACTACATTTAAGGGGATGAAGAAAAGATACCCACTACTGACTAAAAACCCAAGAGAGGAGATCTTCTAATCAGCTTAAATACACATCTAGTCTTAATCATATTAATCTCATTACAAACTGAGTCACATATTCTGTTAACTTTTCCCACATCTTAAATTTAACTGATATCAGGAAATACCCCAAAGCATCTCAATTCAAAATTTTTCAAAGGCACAATTCAGAGTCCTTCA
>NW_015173137.1:436416-442021 GCF_001447785.1 Gekko japonicus
GCCTTCTGGAATTAGCCATCTATATCCAATTGAATTTGTTTGAAGAAAAAGAACAAGATCTTTATATTTCTTTCTCCACTGTCTTATTTCAAATGGAATATCCTTCAGTACTCTGATAACACTCTCCCCAGCTCTCAGGGGTGCTCCAAATACTTTCAGGATTGCATCCCTTACATGCCTCTTTGAGAATCTTACGACAATTTCCCCAGGCAGATTATTTTTCTTTATGTATCCTGAATATGACCTGTAGGCCACATCCATTTTGCTTAGCAAAAATTCCACCTTCATCTCAGTCACTGGGGCCAGTATTTCACTCACTTCCTTCAGATTCTCTCCCTTAGTCTCTGGCATGTCCTGAAAGCGAAGGATCATATTAGCCTTTTCCATTTGTAATTGTAGTAACTGCTCTTCTGTAGAAATTTGCTTCTTTTCCAGTTTTTGTACTTTCTTCTTCACCTTTTGGGTAGTGGCGTCCACTTCTTTCACCTTCTCATTTGTTTGATTCATCATTTTCAAAGTCTCGCTTATCTGATTTTGTTGGGTGGTGATACTCTGGGTCATTGATGTCATCTGCTCTTTGAGATTATTCATTTGGTCCAGCAGGTGGCGCATGGAGTCTGCCAAAGTCTTTGCTGGCTCGTTGACTCCTTCCAGTTTTGGGCTCTCAGTTACTTTAGATTTCAGATGCTTCTCTTTCTCCATCCTTTTTCCCGCCATCTTTTTCTCTTTGTTTACTTTCGCAAACTTTTTGAAAGTCTCTGAATATGCTCCTTAACACTTGCACTCGCCTTGGTAAGTACTCCTTAGCAGTTTTAACCGTTTATGCTTTTGCTCCCCCCCTCAATCGCTCTAAAGTCTACGCATTTGGGAGGCGTCCCTCTCCTGCTCGCCTTATCTTCTGTTCCGCAGGGTGGGGAGCTTCTTTTCTTTTTAATCAATGCTTAACGACTCATGTTCATAATCAGTCCACGGACCTCGTTCACACTCCATTTCTAACGCTCGATCTCCTGCACTTGCCCCGGTCAGCGTCACTTAGTCCATTCGGTCTCTCAGCACGAAGAACCATCAGAGTGGAGAGTTGCCTCAATTCTCCGGCATTACGCCATCGAAGAGGCAACCTCTCAAGAGCTCCATGGCCAGGGTCCCTTCAGCCGGGTCCCTGGGGGAGTAGTGAGCCTGCGCACCCCCTCCTTCGGTTGGAGCGCTGCTTCACCCCCGGGCTGTCCGGGAGGTGAGTCTGCTAGCGTGCTGCCATCAACCGGAAATCCCCAGCATGTGTATGTTATGTGTTAACTTGAATCTGGAATTAGTCACTTGGACACTTTGCTCAGGTCAAACAGTGTTTTGGGACATGCAGGTGGCTAGATTCTTGTGAACTGTTTTTGTGGAAAAACCAATTCAAGTTTCTTTTCCTATACCCACTTCAAGTTTCTTTTCCTGTATCCTGCTGGGATCTCTTCAGAAGGCCCTTGTGGAGGAGGCAAATATTAACTCTGGATTTGACTCATCATTTTCAGACATATGTGATGAGAACTGGCAGGGGGCTTTTGTAGGGTGGACAAGGGTGACTTTAAAAACTGGGATCAAATCTGGAATGACCCTTATAATGAGGGTTTCAAGGGGATCAGAGAGGGCCTCATTTCCAGGTTCAAGGGTGACTGTAGTCATGGAAGACACAGTCTGTGCTCCTTTGATGGAGAGGTGGTGAAAATCATCTTGCAGTCAGCATGTTAAGGAGTTTAGTAGCATGTATGCAGCAGAGCATCACGAGCTACCTCATGAACGTGGGTCACAACTGATAAAGAGAAAGTCCAGAAAGGGGCTTTGTCTGTTGCTATGGTTGCCAACCTCCAGGTAGGGTCTGGAATTCTCTTGGAATTACAGCTGATCTCCAGACTACAGAGATCAGTTCCCCTGGAGAAAATGAAGGAGAGATTGGATTTCTACCCCACCCTTCATTACCCAAAGGAGTCTCAGAGCGGCTTACAATCTCCTTTCCCTTCCCCTCCCCACAACAGACAGCCTGTGAGGTAGGTGGGGCTGAGAGAGGTCTTTCGAGAATTGCCCTTGAGAGAACAGCTCTGAAAGAACTTGTGACTGACCCAAGGTCACACCAGCAGCTGCATGTGGAGGAGTGGGGAATCAAACCCGGTTCTCCCACATTAGAGTCTGCGCACTTAACCACTACACCAAACTGGCCAACTTGAGAGGACGGACTCCATGGCATCACATCCTCTTTAACCTCCCTTTCTTCCCCAAAACTCTGCACTCCCCAGGCACCATCCCCAAATCTCCTGGAATTTCTCAAGCCAGAGTTAGCAACCCTATCTGTTGCCCAAGGAAAAGCATATCTACTGTATACATTTCATGTCCCAGCTATACCCTTATGCAACTCCAGCCTAGTTTAGTTGTCCATAATCACACACTGCCTCGCCTGTATGCCAGTCATCCCTTTGCTGGAATGCTTGCTAATAATTCCAGATTCTGCAAGAATATTTTAAATATGCTAAATGGCATTATTATATATATTCACGGGTATTTGCTTGGCTGAATCCCTTTGCTGGAATGCTTGCTAATAATCCCAGATTCTGCAAGAATATTTTAAATCTGCTAAATAGCATTATTATGTATATTCGCGGGTATTTGCTTGGCTCATATGATTTGCAGTATAGAATTTGGGTTTCTCACTTGTAACATCTGCAGTTTTGGGGTAGAAATCTACCCCCCCCCCAATTCCAAATGAGTCTTGATTGGCATATAGCCTATCCCTTTAAGGAGGCCAGGAGTGATGCTTCTATTTTGTACAGAGCTGCACTGCCTCCTTAATTCCATTGTGCTTGCTCCCTGTGTGTGTCAGTGTTCAGGAGATGAGTGAGGGAGGCTGGTGGCTATAAATAGCATATCCAGAGAGGAGTAAAAAGGGGGGGGGGAGAGAAAGAATGAAAAGAGCTACTTAGGGTTAAAGGCATAATTTTCCCCAGTCTCCAACTAGGGATGAATCACATTAGAAAGAGTTCTGTTCGGATAGAAAAGGCATAGATCATATTAATTAAACGACTATAAAAAAATCAGGGAAATGCCCGCTAACTTTTGTTTCCATCTTGGCTGGCTGCCTGTTCCATTCTGGACAAGTCCCTTCCCAAGCGGCTTGTTACTGCTCTTCGTTTACCCACCTAGGAAGAAGGTTTCTCCTTTTCCCGAGCAGCTGCAACAGGAGAGTGTGGTGCTTGGGACTCTCTCTCCGTGAGCACATCCAAAAACGGAATAGCTCTGCAAAGATTTTTTTTTCATGGCTAAGCATGCACAGTCTGTTCATCATCAAGCAGATAGCTTGCCAGCAGTCACCGCTGGCTGCGTTTCCTTCTGTTTTTCTTTCCTGTTATATTTTTCCCCCTTTTGGCAAATGGCCGCATTCTCTGCCTTAATTTGAACCTTTAATCGTTCATATCTCTGTGACACTGGCAAGTGTCTTAATAACACATCTGCACATCTTGTTCCTTTTTAGTACATACATGTTGGCTTTGAGAGACAGGATTAAGAGGGGCCTATAATTGGGGTTGTATGAGACAGAATCGAGGGGGTTGCTAGCAGATGTGGCAAGAATCTACTGCTAGGGTGCCGTACCATACCAGCCTGGGCTTGAGAAATTGACAGTGTGGTCTTAAGCAAAGTGACACTCTTCCAAGCCCATTGACTTCCATTTTAGAAGATAGCCCAGACTAGCCCGAACTCATCAGACGTCTGAAACTAAGCAGGGTTGGCCCTGGCTGGCATTTGGATGAGAGACCACCAAGCAGCAATATATGTGAAAAGGATCTAGGGGTTTTAGTAGACCGTACACTGAACATGAGTCAGCAGTGTGATGTGGTAGCTAAAAAGGCAAATGCGATTTGGGGCTGTATCAACAGAAGTATAGTGTCCAGATCACATGAAGTCATGGTATCGCTTTACTCTGCTCTGGTTAGAGCTCACCTAGAGTATTGTGTTCAGTTTTGGGCACCACAATTTAAGAGGGATATAGACAAGCTGGAACGTGTCCAGAGGAGGGCAACGAAGATGGTGAGGAGTCTGGAGACAAAGTCCAATGAGGAAAGGCTGAAGGAGCTGGGTATGTTTAGCCTGGGGAGGAGACGACTGAGAGGTGATATGATAACCAACTTCAAACACTTGAAGGGCTGTCATATAGAGGATGGTATGGAGTTGTTTTCTGTTGCCCAGAAGGTCAGACCAGAACCAGCGGGTTGAAGTTAAATCAGAAGAGTTTTCGGCTAAACATTAGGAAGAACTTCCTAACAGTTAGAGTGGTTCCTCAGTGGAACAGGCTTCCTCGGGAGGTGGTGGGCTCTCCTTCTTTGGAGGTTTCCAAACAGAGGCTAGATGGCCATCTGACAGCAATGCTGATTCTGTGAACTTAGGCAGATCATGAGAGGAAGGGCAGGGAGGGTTACCTCAGTGCTTAGTTCTCATGGTCCTTTCTTACACTCTCAGGGAAATGCTGATCACCACTTTGGGGTCAGGAAGCAATTTTTCTCCAGGCCAGTTTGGCTGGAGATCCTGGAGGTTTTTTTGTCATCTTCTGAGTGTGGAATAGCAGTCATTGGGACTGTGGAGGGGGAGGTAGTTGTGAATTTCCCGCATTGTGCAGGGGGTTGGACCAGATTACCCTGGAGGTCCCTTCCAATTCTATGATTCTATGACACAGAGGCAGGCCATGGCAAGACACCTCTGAACATCTCTTGCCCTGAAAACCCTACGGGGGTCACCATAAGTCAGCTGTGATGATGGCACTTCCCACCATCACCAACTCCACTCAGGATTGCCCTGGAAGCCTAGCAAGTGGCTCAGCTGTTTCGTGTAAAGGCTGAGCCACACAGGCATTTTTGGACAGTTTTTCATGATGTAGGCATACGAAGGTCCTTTCCGCACTTGGATCTCACCCCTTGTTTTATCACAGTTCAACTGGGGACACAATACCTTGCATTTATCCCTGGTTATAATAGGATCCGTTTATCCCAGGACAAGTGTGGGGCGGAACCGGGGTGGCCTCAATGTAATGTGGAAACAAAAAATACCTCGAGATCATTACAGGGGTGAACTCGAGTGTAGTGTAGAATGTAAAAATGCCCCGAGATAATTACAGGGGTGAACTCGCGTTTAGTGTAGAATGTAAGTTCGGGGACAGAGTTGAACCAGGATTTAAGGTCTAGTGTGGAAAGGACTCAAGTTGATCTTTTTTAATGTAGTTGCTGGTTTCGTGAACACTGGAAGACAGCTTGAAATCACAACCTACCATCTCTGGGCTCATGCTGGGTTTCAGATACTTTCCAGAATTTGACATGTGTTCCTAGGAATGCTTACAAGATGTGAACTGTCCCAAACTCAGTAGTTCATTTATTATGGTATGCCAGGATGACAGGGTGCTAAAACTAATGGCACCATGATACATCACTTTTGAAGGCTGAACTAGATGTTCCATGGCAGACCCAGTTCTAGGAACTGTAAGTGTGGCCAAATAGTTGAAAAGCTCTGTGTGTGTGTGTGTGTGTGTGTGTGTGTGTGTGTGTGTGGGTGTGTGAGAGAGAGAGAGAGAGAGAGAGAGAGCGAG
>NW_015173137.1:442037-446087 GCF_001447785.1 Gekko japonicus
GAGAGGTGCAGGTGCCTTTAGACGGGTGAAGCAGTGATGGGGATGCTTACTATTCCTGCCTCTTTCCCCCTGCACCCCCTTCCTGAGTCAGTTTTCCACCATCTGCACACACCTGGGAATGTTCTAATTCCAGATGTGGGTAGATAGATGGTAAGTTGTGGGGGAAATGCATTCTGTATAAGCTCAGGCACTTTCCCTTATTATTACTGCTTATTATTCCCTTATTATTACTGTTTCAGATCTAATCATGGCTTTTTTTAAATTAAGGTGCTGGAACTTTCAAGAGGGAAATGAAGTTTTCAATCTGTGTATTGAAAGCTCATGAACTTTTAAACATTTTTAAAAGAATTTTGTCGAAGAAGTTCAGGAACTCTGTTCCGGCGCATTCCCCCAGAAAAAAAGCCCTGGATCTAACGAAAATAGATTGCCAATTAGGGTTACAAATCCTGGCTTGGGAAATTCCTGGAGATTTGGGGATGGTTCCTGGGAAGGCTGGAGTCTGGGGTGGGGAGGGAGTTCAAAAAAAAGGAGCTAATGCCATAGAATCCGCCCTCCAAAGCTGCCATTCCAGGGGAATTCCAGCCCCCACTTTGAGGTTGGTAACCCTGTGGCCAAGATGCCCTTATTGTCCAGGGCAGAAAGACAGGGTATAAGTTCTGCAAATAAATAAGCAGATGCAGGGGTCATTTCCTGCAGGAGCACACAGGAGCGGAGCTCTGGCAGTAAAGAGCCCAGAGGGCGGGCACATGCAACAAGCCCCACCCCCTGCTCCCAGCAGCCCTCAGTCAGAGCAAGAAGCAGCCAGGAAAGTTGCAGAGCCCCCCCGGCCCCCCCAGTCCAAAACAGTCCAGTGGCACCTTTAAGACCAAGCTTTATTCAGGTACAAGCTCTCCATCCTCTGCGAGGACAGATCTGCACGTTTCCCCCCCTCCAATAGCTAGCAATCTAGAACAGTCCAGTGGAGCCTGAGCGGTGGGTGTTGCCTTCTGACACACTTCCGGTGATGTCAGGGGGTGTGGCATATGCAAATAAGTTACGCTAATGAGTTATGCTAATGAGCTCCTGCACCTCTTTTTCTATGAAATGACCCCTGAGCAGATGTATCCCGGCTCAAAGTAAGCTGGGGTGTTCATTAATATATAGTGCAGAAGGCATGATCATGTGCATGAGGTGTAGTAGTTCGATCCAATTAAGCCGAAGTATGCAATTTAAAAAAAAACTGGCTTAAAATACTTTGATTTAAGTGTGGCGGATGGGGCAGTCAATGGGTACGTCCCCTTCATGGCCCGCTGATACTAATGGCTCCTCCTGGAACAAAGAGCTGCTTTGAAAAGGCCCAACAGCCCCCGGGTTCAGCTGCAGAGCCGAATACCGGTGCCAGTGCAGCCGGCAGGATTCGGAGGATGTCTCTTTTCAGCCAGCCTTTCCCAGCTGGCACTGGCATTAAAGAAACCAACGGGAGCAGCTGGATCCACGCGGGCCGCTGGGATTTTGTTTGCAAGGCTGAGTAGGCCTGCCTGAGAGATGCTTTGATGCTTGGTCTTTGCAAGCTCACAAAGCACACCTGCTGACCAGCCAAAGGTATTCCCTAATGAGGGTTTGCTGTGGCTAACCCTACAGTTATCCCTCCTTGCTTCCTGCAAGGGTTGCAATTTCAAATTAAGGCGCATTTAGCAGCCATAATATCTGCTCGGGGAAGTTTCTCCATAAACAATGAGATTTCCAGCGTGGGACGCCTGTTATGAGATTATATTGCCATCGACACCTAACCATTTCTAATGTGCCCACCAAGCAGTTTGCAGCCTTTCTTTCTTGCTCCTCCTCGCCACAACGTCGAAGAGTTCTTCAGAGTCCCTGTCTTAGGAAATAAAACTGAGGCACAGGGTCCAAGCATGGAGAGGCAGGGCAAATAATGGGTATGCTTTATGGGGTGTGTGTGATCTGATCCGTGAGTGTGTTGATTCAGGCTGAGAGTCGGTTACCATTTTCTGTTCTGTAATATTTGAGAAGGAAAATTGACTCCCCCCCCTTCATGATTTGTGAGACTGTATGAATGGAATAGATTCAGGTGTGAGCAGGAGTCTGTATTGCACGTTTGTATCCAAAAATGACGCTTGGACTCTCATAAGGCTGTTACGGTAGTATTGCAGTTGTTATGGGAAAAGATGCCCTTTTATCCGGTGTTTTGGACAGCTGATAGGTTCATCAATGGGCACTGATGCCCAGAAGGTGTTTCCTTAACAAGCATTGGTGGCTGAAGCTAATAGCAGTTCGAAAGCAAGAAATTGCAAGTAGATAAATAGGTACCACTTTGGTGGGAAGGTAACAGCGTTCCGTGCGCCTTGGTGTTTAGTCATGCTGGCCACATGACCACGGAAACGTCTTCGGACAGCGCTGGCTCTTCGGCTTTGAAACGGAGATGAGCCCTAGAGTCGGATTCGACTGGCTTTCGAGCAAGGGAACCTTTACCTTTACCTTATCCAAAAATGATTGGACTCTCATAAAACTGTTACGGTAGTTTTGCAGTTGTTATGGGAAAAGATGCCCTTACAGCTGCCAATGCAGCACAGCAGCAACAGGCGTTCCAGATGATAGGCTTCCCAGCACTTCCCTAGTCCCCATGGCAGCCACTGCCACCCTCCCTATCAACAAGGGGGCTTTTCCAAGGTTTTTTGTTACTGGTAATTGACAGAGCGATATATCATTAGATCAGTATATCGATATGGTGATCGCCAATTTAAAAAAGAGCCCCACAGTGACGCAGAGAGAGAAGAGTCACTACAGGGACCGGGGAAGGGGAAAAGGCTGACATGTGAGTGGGGACAGGAAGCCCAAACTTTTTTGAGACTTTACTGGGGTCTTTTCCAAAACATTGCAGTAAACCCAGTTGGGGAAAGATTGCAAAAGAAAGATGAAAGACTGCGGAAAAGATGATACTGTTGGAAAGTGGGAAATAGCCTGCTCCCCAATACCGACCAAACTTGGTCAAATGGCACACATGCAAGTAAAGTTGTCGGCCAGTGGCCGGCACCCAGCAGGAAACCAGGGGACAAGTGATGCCGTGACATATTTTCTGGACCAAACCTGGAAGTGGTATCATGCTGCTTTATGATTCAACTGAAATGCTATCGTTTTACCATAGAGGTTCCACTGAATCCTAGAGCGGCATGACATTACTTCCAGGTTTGCTCCAGATGTGATGTCATGGCATTACTGTGAGGATAATTTTTTCTGCATTTTTTCCCTGCCAGTGGGGGAAGGCTTGGGGGGGGGGGGACCTGGCAACCCTGTGCGTAAGTGACCTATTTTACAGCTGGAGAAAAATAACTGGGCAGTTGTAATGTAGCCAGCAGAAGAGGTGGAGTTTTTTCAGCAGGCTCAGTAGCACCAAGGATGTGTGTTTTGTTTTGGGGTGAGCTTTCTGCTTTACAGCCTAGCAGTCTTTGGGTGCTTGCCTGTGTCCAGTAAGGCCTACTTAACTTCTGATTTAGCAGCCATGTTTGCTATGAGCACACTACTGTAGTATACATGTGACTTGTGAAGAGGAAGCATACTTCAGACATGCAGTGTACCCTCATCATAGATTTCACATGCATATTGTGTAACCAACCCTACATGTAGTATATTGGCTTAAGAAGTTTGGGAATTATTTCTGGTGAGGGAGGTGAGAATGTTTTATTTGAAATCACTAATCTGTCCTCTTAAGACCAAATGTTCCCATGGGAAATGATAATCGCACCACTTGTGAATCAGTAGTGTATACATCAACCATACATGGTTACCAGCTTTGAGGTGGGTCTTGTCTGAGGGGGCAGTCTGTGGGGTTAGTTTCCCAATTGGTGTAACTCTGCAGTTTTCAATGGCCTCACTACTCTTCTGTTCAGCCTATTTAATCACTCTTGTAAGTTTGCACTTCTTGTGGGGTTTTCTATTATTTCTTCCCTCCCCATCACTAACCATACATACACCTCTGTCTTTGATGATCTGGAATTGAGGTATATTTTACTGTTCCCATTAATGTTGATTTCCTCGCTTAGTTTAATTATTCCT
>NW_015173137.1:446102-452855 GCF_001447785.1 Gekko japonicus
TACATTTTCAGGGCTTTGGTTTCCAAAACAACAAAATGTAGGGATTTTTTTAAAAAAATCTAAGACATATTTTTGTCAGCTCCTCTGACTCAGAAGGAAGCAGACGGATTTGACAAGGACTTTTGAGGAGGGGTGGGTGGGAAATGAGATTGTCCAGGATAAAACGTGATTGGCAGGGAGGCTTTTGCAGAGGGGTCGTTTGTTTTGTTTTCGATTTCCAGCCACAATTTAAAATAGTAAGCAGGTTTCTGATCTTGGGTTTATAAAACTCCATCTGTAATCTACAGAATGGCTTTTCGAAAAACCCTGGAGTAGGCCTACCAATCTGGCCTTTTTGTGAAACAGCAAGTGTCACTCACTGGATGCTAGGAAAATTCTAGTTCATTCTGAGCAATCTGTTGCTTTGTGGCAAATGTGGTTCAGTGGCCTTTGGTGTCTTAAAGGCACAGGGTGGCCCTCTCAGGACCCAGACCTGGAGATCCTAAAGGCCAGAGGCCAAAGAGGAGATGAGTGGGAGGGTCCGTGTCTCAGTGGTGGAGCATCTGTTTGGCAAGCAGAAGATTCAGACCGTGGCACCTCCTGTTCAAAAAGGATTAGGTAGTAGATGATGTGAAATACCTCAGCCTGAGATCATGGAGAGCTGCTGTCAAGTAAGCAGTACTGAGCTCGAGCCAGCAGTCTGACTCTGCATAAGGCAGCCTTGTGTGTTCATGTGGGAGCCTGGTTGCATACGTATAAACTAACTACCCAAACCTGGTCAAGTTCCTTCTCCATGCGAGACCACCAGGGTGGACAGAAGCACCTGGTTTCTGTTTGACTTCTTCCCTCCATCAGTGGCAGGAAGTCTGACCTCTTGCTGGGTTGCCAGCTGCCTGGAGAAACAAAAAATGTCCTGTCCCTTAATGGGATGTGATTGACCAGGTGATATTATTCACCTCCATGCCGTGAAGAGTTTCATCTGCCCATTTCCACACATCAAGCTTCTGTTAAAGGGAACCCATTTCCACATATCAAGCTTCTGTTAAAGGGAACAGAGTATTTTCTTCTCTGGACTTGTTGTCCACCCGGAGGACTGACAGACATGGCATAGAAGCCAAGGACTTCCCCTAATGTTGCCGCCTCCTACTGGTTTCCTGAGGTTTACTGTCTCAAAATGTCATTGTTCCCTTCAGTCACCATGGCTGGTGGCTAGGTTTGCCAACAGCCCCGGAAGGAAATGTCCTGTCCTTTTAATAGAGGCTTAAAGTGTGGAAATGTGTAATTAAAGCTTTTTATGGCGTGGAAGTAGACAATATTCTGATAAATCACATCCCCTTAAGACATTTTTCTCTTGGCCTGGTGGCAACTCTTCTCTCAGCCTCTGATTGATTCGTCTTCCATGACTGTGTCTAATCCCCTGGACCCTTCCTCACATTCATAAGAACACTTACACTTTTGTACTTGAAAAGGTGTGAGGGGGGCGGAGATCACCTGGTCCTGCTGTAGTGTGGCCTGATCTGGATTGGGCCCTCCTTGTGTCAATTTCAAATGCTCTAAAATGGTGTCAGCAACCCTGGGTTGGACTCATGGACTCTGTAAAGTCCAGTTTGGCCCTTAAATGGTTGTGTATACTGGATTTGGGCTGTTGAACTTGCTGGTTATAAAGATCCATTTCTAGGATGATTGTGGTTCAGACACTCATGTGTCTCACTTGATCATGAGTCTTGGCTGAATGTGTAAGCAATCTCCACTGAAAGGTGTCGTGTTTGAGTTGACATTGAGTATCATGAAAGTTTTCTCTGTGGTGATTAATCTGTAATGATTCCTTTACGCGTGATGTGAGTCACCTCTTCATTACAATCAATGAGTAAGGAACACAGGTATGTGAATCAGCCCCATCACAGCAAAATCAGCAAGGGCAAATGTCCAACCCTAGTTTTGTGCCTGACATAGTAAGTTTCCATGTGCAGGGAATATTCTCCCCACAAGCATGCAAACTCCAGTTCCCATATCTGCAGATACTAATGTGATACTGCCCAGGAGATGCATAGTCATGTAATTTGCTGATCGCGTGAACTAGCCCTGAAGACAAGGGGCAGGACTCATAGGCTGCATTGACATAGAGCTGGATTGGATATGACTTTATTACTGCACTAGAGCAATTTATGCAACTGGGGTTTTGAGCGTGGAGAAGGCAATCCAGCTCCCGATGGTTGCAATAAAGAGTGTAGTATCCATCGTGGATGCGTATATGCAGCCCTAGTGGCCTGTCTTTCCTTACTCTTGGTTTTCTGAGATTCTTCCTTTGATCCAACAAGGTTTGTCAGTTAAATGAAAATTATTCTTGGCAAAGCCATAAGCAGTGTTGCATGTCTGTACCTCTTTAGCTACAGGGGCCTCCCGAAGCACTGAGAAATAAGAAAGGATGGATGTTTAAAAGGAGAGTTTCTATTTGGTACCAGCTGTTCTGCCACAAGCCAGCTGTGCTCCACTGCTGGCCCAGGTAGCTGCTCAGAGGGGCCGTCTATAAATAATCCATCACCAGGCATCTCAGACTGGGAACTCTGAAAGCAGGATCTAGGTGCTTTGCTGGCAAAGAGAGAGCAGGTGGGCCTGCTTCCAGAACATGCAAAAGGCAAATTAGGTTTCTTTAAGGCTAATTTATGCTGTACCGGGCAAGAAGCAGGTCTGTACAGCAGCCCAGCAGACGTTTGCTGGAAGCAGAGTGCCACCAACGAAGGGAGTTGGTCAAGATAATGAACCTGAGCCCTGGCCTGGGTAGTCCAGGCAAGCCCGATCTCATCAGATCTCTGAAGCTAAGCAGGCTTGACTCTGGCAAGTACTTGGATGGGAGAACTCCTTGGAATACCAGAGGCGGGAGGTGGGGCAGGCTTTATTCAGCCACCTCTTTGAATATCCTCCAGACCCCCCAGCCACCAGAGATCACCATGACACACACAGAAACATAGGCACATATGAAAAAAATAACGTTAAAAAAAAAAAAGACAATGACCCTAAGACAGTATGGAATCCTTCCTTATCAAGGGAAGAATTATTATAATGTTGAACTCAAACTCCACCCTCCCCCACCAAGGCAGGGCTCAGGGTGGTGTGCAACATAATAAATTCATATAATCCACAATTAAAACAAATTTAAAAACAATTAAAAGACAGTAATTAAAAGATGACGCTAAAAATTTCAGTGGTGCCACTGCCTCATAGGGAGGCAAGGCATGGGAGTGACGGTCACCGTACTCAACAAAATGCCTGGTGGATCATCTCTGCCCTACAGGCCCTGCGGAACTTCATCAAGTCCCGCAGGGCATGGGTGTTATTTGGCAGAGAGTCCCACCAGATGGGAGCCAGGGCACAAAACGCCCTGGCTCTGGTTGAGGACAGCTGGATACCTCTTGGGACCACCAATAGACTCTGATCTACCGAGTGCAGCATTTTTCTGGGGGTATAAGGCTTGAACACAGAGGCTGTCCCAGAAAAGGCAAGCACCTGTTAAGAAACTTGTTAACACAATTAGATGGTGTCACTATGATCACCAAGACTGGAAACCCCAGAGGGAATTCAAAGGGAGGGTAGAAAACTGCTGGGCCTTTTTTTCAATATCCCTTCAGGAACAGACAGAAGTTAGGCCTTTTGGCCCTGTAGAGGTTGGACAGTCAGACTAGTTAAAACGTCAAAGGTCCCCGATCTCACTGAGCCTGTGGGCACTGTCAGCATTTTGAGGAGGGGACGTAGGCACCGCTATAAAATGGCCCCATGGTAGCCAATCACAAATGCTGGCAGGTTGCAAGCCAAACTTCCTCTTAGCCATTTCCGAACAGGTGCAGAAACACAAAGATGATGCCTCTTTGAGTTCTTCGGAAGCACCTCCTTCTCCGGTGAGATGAAGGAAAGCCAGGGTTGGCTGTTTGCTTTGGGCAAGTGGCGCTTTTAGGGGAAGGAGCAAAGAGGTGCCAAGAAAACCCATCAGCAGGCACAACACCGGGGACCAGTGCTGTACATGCACGTGCAAACAGATGTGATGGAGACTTGAGGCAGACATCCCTTCTGACCTTGAGCGACTGCAACTGCGTTAGTGCAGATCCCGCAGCTCACGTGTCTCACTGAAGTACAGCTAACCAGAATGAAGGTTCTCTAGGTATCGCGTGATTGGGGCACTGATGCTGTCATTAAACGGATGTGTCAGTTCCTGCCCATGCAAGGATACATCCCAGCAAAGATTAGCCCAGTTGTGCCTGAAGAATTTGTCCAGTGGGGAGTGTGTGACAAGTCAGGCTGGTTCAAACCAGAGCAACTTGTGTCTGTGCTACTCATTGTGCAAGGATGCTTCTGAAAGCAGCATGAATCCTGCCAGGGAGCCAAGACGTGCACGAGGGTGCATGCATACGAACACCTTCCTGCCAGGTAGAGAATTGTGGAGATTATGTTTCTATGATGTAAGTACAGTCAGCTAGAATTGCTCTCTCAGCGCTTTGGAAAAGGAAGCCGCCAGTGCGGAGTGTGCTGCTTTCTGAATATGAATCACTTTCAGTGGTGCCATCAGTTGGGATATTTAGGTGCAATTAGCATTAATTGGCCCGTTTGCTGGCAGCACGAGAATTCTGGATGGTCCATCACGTACAGAAGCACTTGAAGGAGGGCAGAGCATAGATGTGCCTAGGGAGGCGCAGGTGTGCGCGGACGCCTGCCTCCTTGGTCGCTGCGGTGGGAAGCATGGGGAGGCAGCAGGGAGGGCTGTCAGATTTGGCTGGGACAGATTGGCCCAGACAAATTAATGCTGGCTGGGAAACAGGGAGCGTTTTCCTGCTCATCTGCAGGTTTTGCTTCGTAAGCTGTCATTTCCCCTTTTGAGCACAGGACATTTTGGGTTACATAAATGCCATCTGAACAGTAGCTGCATTTGCAGACTCTGTGCTGCCACTTGTGTTCCTGCACCGTGAGGCACCCTTGTTTCTCATCGGCCCTTATTTCGAGGCACCCCCAACCCCACCTTGCTATGTTCCACCATTGTTCCATTCCCTTGTGCGAGTTTCTAGCTATATGTTATATGGCCTTCCAAGGAGCCCAGGCCAACTACGTAACTCTCAGACATGCTCTCCCATAAAACTACCTTTTAATTACCCTCAGGGTGGTTATTCAAGGGCAAAAGAATCTACCACCCCCCTCTCTAGTGCATGCTTATTGGGTATTGATTGCATTAAATGAGATAGTGGAAGTTCCTTAAGATTAACTAATACGGAATGCAAGGATGGGATCCTGTCAAGCCCATTCGTGTCAAGCCAGTGATGTGGTGGTTAGGGTGTCAGGTTAGGATCAGCCTCAAATTTCTATTCCGGCGTGAAAGTTCATTCTGTGACCCTGGGCCGGTCGTTCTCTTTCAGCCTGACCTACGTCGCAGGGTTGTTGTGAGGATAAAATGTAGGAGGGGAGAATGATCTAGAGCACCCTGAGCTCCTCAGTGGAAGGGCAAGCTAAAAATGTACTAAATGCTTGAAATTATGCTCTTTTGGCAGAGCAAAGACTTTAGAATTGCCACTGACTCGCCTCCACTATGCAGTTTCTCCTGCCCTCTCATTTGTTGCTTTTTCTCTTCCCTTTTGCCCTCACATTGTCATACTGAAAAGTCTGTTCCCTCAGTTGTTTTATTTTTTTATGCTGTTATGTGGTTTTTGTCACCTTCTTGCCACTCTTTGGCATTGCACCCGTTCTTGTGAGTGCCTTGGTGTGCATGCCTCAACCACATCCTGGTTCAACTAGCATTCTAAACCTCTTCCCAAGGGAAAGATGGCTGTGGACTTGACATGAATTTGTGTGGCTGTCAGTAAACTTGGGCACCATAGCAAAAATTGCCATTTGGCCTGGCCTTGGCAGTGGGCATGGATGCTGGTGCTTTAGATTGTATTTCTGCTGGACAGGGACCCCCCCCCCCCGCATTCTGTAGTGGCAGACCCACCATAAAAACAGCATCAGGTGCCGCTGAAATGGAGTGCCATCATTCCTTTTGCCTGCCTGACTGGGCCATAGGCAGGTCCTGTGTGGAAACGGATGGGAGGAGGAGCAAATGATAGAGGTGTGGGTGGTTGGTGGGGCCAGACAGGCAGGCTTGTTAAGCTCACTCCAGCCACCTGTAGCTCCGCATGCCGCCTTGTCTAACAGGCTTTCCTTCTCTAATTACCCTGATGATCCCATGGCAGGTGGGGGATTTGAGCACATTAGCTGCATGAGCAGCTAAGCCTCCAGATGTTGGGTCTTCCCAGCTGTTCCCAGCTGCTTCCTCCGATGACCTTGGCCATGGGGGCCACCGGAAAAAGCCAACTAGAATTGGCTAATTTCGCCCCATGATAGGTAACTTTTTTTTTTTGCCAGCACCGGAAGGGCGGGTGAAGTTCAGACATGCCCTGTTTTGAGAAAGGCCCGCCCAGTGTCGCGCCGGATGAATGGCTCAGGGAGGCGATCAGCGGCTCGGAGGCTTTTTTGCGTGCAGGCGGCGATTCCGTGCGATCCAGTCCGGGATTTCCACGTGTCCCTGCAGAAATTCCTCACTTCTTGGCTTGTGTATTTTCAATGTGATAACTCTCAGGATCTCCCCCCTCCCTCTCTCTGTATTTCGGGGTCTGTAGAATGCAGCAAGTGATCGTGGCGCAGGGAGGGCTCCTTCCCCCCCCTCCTAGGAACCGCTTTTGCTGCTGACATCGCTTGGCTTTGATTTCCACGCTTGCACCCACCCACCACCTTGATCTCGCTCCGTCTCTCCCTCTC
>NW_015173137.1:452940-502673 GCF_001447785.1 Gekko japonicus
CCGCTCTAAAGTGAATGGGGGGACTGGACGGAGGAAAGCAGTGCTGCAGCAAAGGAAAATAGGCAGGAGGTTTCCTGGCCTCACCCTCTGCTTGGGCGGCTGGCAGCAAGCCGGAGGGAGGGGAAAAAAACCGAAGAAGGGGGACCTGTCGGATGTACCGTAGGAGGGCTGCAAACGACAAGACCCGGAGGGGCAGCGTGAGAGACCGTGGCAGCGCGCCAGGACTCTGAGGTCTGCACCGAGGGGCTATCAGGGTTGCGGCAACACCACAAAAGGCGGATTTGCTTGCAGCGAAGCCGAGATCCCCCCCCCCCGCTCCCCTCCCCTCCCGCTTTCCCGCCTCCTTTTCTTTCCATGCTCCTCCGGCTCGTCTGCATGGGAACAGCCATCCTGCGCCCTCTGCCACGCGGAAGCCTTTCCTGCCTTCTGGGAGGGACCGCGCGCCCCTAGGCTTGGAGGCTGAAGGGGACCGCCAGCCGCCCTCCCTCCCTCCTGCCTTCCTTCTTTCCTTCCCTCCCCACCCACCCTCGGTGGCAGGCGGCTGGCTTAAAAGATGCTCACCTTCGCGCCGGCAGCGGGTCTGCAGAGGAGCAGGTAAGCCTCCGCCTCCCCTCCCCGGACCGCCTTCAGTAGCCGGCGACAGGGAGATGCCCAGGCTCCCGCCACATTCCTCCGGAGCTGCCCTTTGTGCATGGACAGAGCAGGGCGGGCGTTAGGGCTCCCGCCGCCGGCGTCTGGTGCCATCCCGGAGGCGGTTTCAGCCGAGGGAGCCGTCTGGCAGATGTTGGCTAGTGCTGTGGCTGCCACCGCCATCCGCTCCCCCGGGCACTCATGAGCAGAGGAGCCACCTTGCAGCGCCGGACGACCTACCTGATCTCCCTGACCCTTGTCAAGCTCGAGTCGGTGCAGCAGCAGCAGGAAGAAGAGAAGGCGGGGGTGGGAGATGGAGCCCCCCAGCCCGACAGCAGAGAGGGCCAGTTCCAAGAGGCCAGCCCGACGGCCCCTGCGGCCACAGACCATGCCGGGGTGAAGGGCCGCAAGGAAGCCGAGGAGGCTGCCAAGCACAAGAGGCAGGAGCGGATCTTCCACCGGCAGGATGCTCTCTGGATCAGCACCAGCAGCGCCGGCACGCCGGATTACTTGCTGCAGTTGTCACCCAGCAGTCCCGGGACGCCTGGACCTTCCCTATCCCCGGACAGCGCTGGGCGGGCTGCCAGTTCCCTTTGGACATCACCCACCGGCAACAGCCAGGGCATGTTTTGGGATGCAAAGGTGGGGTCTGCACCAGGCCCAAAGGCCAGAGCCTCCATGAGTATGGAGGCGCCCGCCATCGCACCGAAGCCGGAAGTGCTGGGGCCCTCAGGAGCTCCCGCGGTGCCCCCCAAGCCTGAGCCAGCTGTGCCCTCTGCCACACCAGCGGTGCCCCCCAAGCCGGAGGCCACCGTGCCCTTTCTGACTTTGGCTGTGGCCTCCAAGACTGAGCCAGCGGTGCCCTTTGTAGCTCCACCCGTGCCCCCAAAACCTGAGCCAACGGTGCCCTCTGTAGCCCCGACTCTTCCTCCGAAACCTGAGCCGGCTATTCCCTGTATAACTCCAACTATCCCCCCCAAACCGGAGTTCCCCGCGGCCACCTTCCTTCCACTTGCTGCTCCCAAGCCTGAGGCCGTCATCCCCTCCGTCTCTCCAGCCGTGACTGCCAAGCCTGAAGTGACTGTGGTTCCAGCAGCTCCGGCTGTGGCCCCGAAGCCCAAAGCCATTTTAGTTCCAGTCCTTCCCGTCATTCCACCAAAGCCAGAAGTGACTCCGATCCCCAAGGCAGGGCTGAAGGAAACCTTGGAGGTGCCCGGAGATGAGTTGCCAGCTCCCACACCCACCACTGCCAGCTGCTCCTCCAGTGCCGCGGCGCCAGGACGCCGGATGTTGGTGAGCCACGCCAGTTGGGGGGGCCCAGAACCCGGGACGACGGAGCTGACTTTGGGCCGAGTGGGGGGCTCTTCTTTCTCCCACTCGGGAGCTTCCTCTCCTCACCCGGCCGCTGGGAATCGGCGTCTTCGCCTGGCCACGAACAAGCCCTTCAAAACGGTCACCACCAGCGGGGCCAAGATAGGGGGTGAGCCAAAGGCCAGCAAAGGAGGACACAAAGGGGGCACCCCCAACCGCTTATCGTGGCCGGAGAGCGAGGTGAAAGGCCGCATGAAGGTAGCGGTCAAGGGCAGTGGGGAGACGGTCCCCAGAGGGGGAACCCGGGCTAAGTTATCCCCTCACAAAAACAAAAGCAAGACTCTGGACAACAGTGACCTCAACCATGGCCCAGCCAGCCTGGCCTCTTCTGGCTCCTGTTCTTCAGAGGCAGCTGTGGGGCTGAAGAGAGGCCGGGAAGGTGGTCGGTCCTCTACCCGTGACCGTAAGATGCTGAAGTTCATCAGCGGCATCTTCACCAAGAGTCCCGCTTCCACGCCTACTCACCCCGGACCAGGTTGGAGTCTGAGCCACAAAGAGCTGCTCAGCGTTGAACTGGCCAAGGGAGAGTTGCCCAGTGAGTACGGGGGCCTGAGAGAGGCCCGATTTCTTTACTTGAGTGGAAGGCATGAACTGGGGCTGACCGCTGGCAAACTCTGATGTGGGTGGGATCCTGAGCTAACGGGTTGATTCGAAGAAGGCTTGTTGTGGGGAGCTGTCATGAAAGGTAATTTCTGCTGTCTCGTGTGGCTACCCGAGAGGTCTGAGGAAGAGACACCCATCTGATGCTTTTTCTCAGTTTCTTTTGCCGTGGATTCCTTGGCGTGTGACCTCTAGCTAACCTCTTCTCTCCCCTGCACTTTACAGACTTCATACAGAATGTTCACTAATATGATGGGGGGGGGGCTTTTGGGATCCTTGGAGGCACCTTATGACAAAACCCTGCATTTTTCTGGGGAAGGGAGATTCTGGACTGCCTAGCCTTGTTTCCAAGGTGATGGTAGAGATAGCCACCAATGAATATGTAGTCAAACTCTGGAGGTGTCGTTGAGGTGGGGGCAGAGCTTCTTGATCCCATGTGTGTGCCGTAGCAACTGAAGAAGTCTTATTTTGGGAAGGGGTGTGTGCGTGTGGTGGATTCTTTGATAAATGGCCCCAGTGTCATTTATCCAGGCCCAGTACAAACTTTTGACATGTGTCTTTCATGATCACATCTCTTTCAAGACCCTTGTAACTGTACAGACGAGGGGGAAAGCCTCTCTTCTTTCTGAAATTGCTTAAACAGACCGTGGCTTGGTAGTAGGTTTGTAGGCCAGCCTGATTTCTCTCCACCCTCCAAACCCTGGTATAGTGTTGCCTGTATTCTCTCCTCCACCCCGGTGTTTGGGCCCTGCCCCCATGGTAACTAGGGATAATACTCATTTTAGGATGAGTAGGATGTTTTCTCCAGTGAGGTTTTCCACATGGTCATAGGAGATCATCTCTAGATGTTCCTCAGATTTGAAGCTGGCTTGCACTGGATTGTATAGAAGAGGTTGGATATAATTCCAGAAAGCAAAGGCCAGCTCTGCCCTTGGAGATGCAACAGCGCTCTCCTCCCAGCCTTTTGGTCCTCCCCCTCGACTATGCATTCTGTGCTGAAAGCTTCCTTCAATGACAAGAAGATGAGGGTGATGATTAGGGGATTGCCTGTGAGATGCTCTGCTTGTTAGGAGGGATGCAGTGCCCAGCTCGGCCTGCTTTAGGCGTCTCTCTCTCTCCATCCTTCAGAGCATGATGAGATGGACCCTGCCGAGCCAGAGACGGCAAGCACCAAAATGGGAACATAATTTATCTCTGCAGCAAATAGTCCTCTTGTTCATTGTGCTGAACAAGAAGTCTGCTGATTTTACAGGTTGCTTCATGAGTATTGCATGGGAAGCGGGGCGGGGGGGAGAGGGAGGGAAGGAATGGATGCACAGGGTTCTGGAAAGGAGATAATTAAGTGAAGATGCTGACAGATCTGTTTGACAGTGAATGGTAAATGCTTTTCTCTTTTCCACCAGGCAAGGATTATTGGCGCCCACTGAAATTTAGTATGCAATAAAATAGAAATAGAAGAAAGGAGGGCTGGTTTGGTATCTTTTTTAAAAAATTCCCCACTAACCATACCAAGAAGATGTGAACAGCAAGATGCTGCTGTAGAATGTTTATTTACTTATAGTCTTTATTTCTCCCCAGTGGAGGAGAGCCAAAATGGCTTGCAACATCGTTCTACTCTTCTCCGTTTTATCCTCAGCACAACACCCCTGTGAGGTAGGTTGGGCTGAAAGAGAGAGGCTGTCCCAAGGTCACCGTGTGAACTGTTGCAGGAGTCCCCAATAGAGTCTAGGTTACAGTGCAGCCAGGGCTCTCTCCTGTGTACCAGTTTGTGTACCAGTGATGCGGAAAGTTTTCTGGTTGAAATGAATATTTAAATTTTGCTAACATAATTTAAATAACGTTATCAAAAGAAGACAAATACTCTGTATACAAGCCTGGACCCATGTATAAGCACTGGCATCCGCCCATGCTTCATATCCCATACTTAGCCTGTCTAACATGATTGATTTACAGTACAGCAGCTCTGACGATAGGTAAATAGCTAGATTCGAGTCCAGCAGCACCTAAGAGACCAACAAGCTTTTCAGGGGTATGAGCTTTCAAGAGTCAACGCTCCCTTCGTCAGATACCAAAGGGGGGCTTTAATTCTTGAAAGCCTTATACCCCCCAAAATCTCGTCGGTCCCTAAGGTACTAACTGGGCTCGAATCTAGCTGTTTCTAAAGCAGACCAACACGGCCACCCTCTGAAATGAATAGAGACCATATGTAGATATGTGGGGCAGGAAACGTTCTATAGGAAAATACTGCATCAGAATTTCTTTCTGCCCATATTTGTTTGTTTGTTTGTTTTTCGGACTTATTTCCTGCCCTCCCCACAAGTGGGGCTCAGGGCTGATCACAGGGCCACTCGGCATCACAATAGAAACACATTAGTGAACAGATCAAAACATTTAAGAACAACAATTCAAAGCAGATTGTGCTATTTGTTTGTGCCCACAGTCTCCAGAGCCGGTGCCACTGGGTCTCTGAGGTCTGCTTGATCTGGGCCACATAGAGATGGTCAGGGCTTTTTTTGTAGAAAAAGCCCAGCAGGAACTCATTAGCATAATAGGCCACACCCAACAGCAGAAACTCATTAGCATATTAGGCCACACCCCCATGTTACCAGAAGTGTGGTCATCCAGCCACACCCACCTTTTGCGTCTTATTCTGTTTACCTTGTTTGTTGTCAAAACCCAGGGCTTTTTTGTAGCAGGAACTCCTTTGCATGTTAGGCCACACACACCCTAATGTAGCCAATCCTAATGAGTTTCTGCTGTTGGGTGTGGCCTATTATGCTAATGGGTTCCTGCTGGGCGTGGCCAACTTGGAAGCCAGACGGAACTCCGTTCCTGTGCGTTCCTGCCCAAAAAGAGCCCTGGAGATGGTGAACTTCAGCAGGGGTGGTTGACTTTTTCACTGGACACCCATCTCCTCAGACTGTGGCCAGGGCACATGTTCCACCAGGCTGTGGCCAGGGCAGAAAAAGCCCTGGCCTTGGTCGAGGCAAAGCAGAAGTCCTTTGGGCCCCGGGGACAAGCAGCAGGTCTTGGTCAGCAGAGCGCAAGGCTCTCTCAGGTATGTCAGTCCCAGGCTGCGCAGGTTCATACAAGCATCAAAGTCCCTGTAGAATATCAATACCTGAGAATCTTGCCTCTGTTCCTCTGTTCTTTTTATCTTAAAAAAAGCCAACAACAACAAAACAGATTTCTAGACCTTATGGTTGTAGAGGTACATTGGACAGCATGCAAGTAGTGTCCTCAGAAGTCTACAGGTGGGCAAAGCTTCTTGTCTAAAAACAAGAACAAAATCTGGTTGGCCCTTTTATTAGAACCAAAAAGATTGATGCAAAACATTGTGCCAGCTTTGGGGGGTTCACCAGAAGCATTCACCAGGTTGGACGTTACAACATTTCAAAAGATGGAGAGGTGGGGAAGCAGATGTTTCTTAGGGTCTCCAGTTCCATTCTCCTCTTGCTTCTCTTGTGTTCCCATTCAAAAGGGAATAGGAGCAAGAGTGAATCTAGATAAAATAAGAATATGTGCATGAATTAATGTGTGTGTTGGCACCAGATTTTTAAAGAAATGCAAGTAACTGGCTTTGAAAATGGTTTTTGCAAGTTTTTTTTAAGAACAGATGACTTTAATTTAGATAATGTTTACGCTGATCTTAGCCAAAAGGCCAAGAAGCGATGTTTTTGCAAGTTGATAACGAGAAGGTTGTGATAAATCAGGTTAGGGCCCATAGCTTCATGCCTTGGGGGTATCATCAGGTTTTCTTGGACATTGTCATAGGCTGTCTAAGAATGAGTGTTTCCTGGTGTCTTTTAACGCCTCTTCTGCCTTGCTCCTCTCAATACCAGAATACAAGCTAAGCGGCTCATCAGCATATCAAAGTCTAGCACTCTTGGTGGTGGGTGGCTTGAAAGGCCCTCTGAGTGGCTGTGCTTCTCCACAGTGAAAGGTCAATTGCAATGGAAAGTGAGATTAGAGGGTATGTTTTGGAAAGCAGAGGTGACCACCCTCTCATCAGTTAAGGCAAGTCCTTCTAGCTGTGCAGTTAGAATGAGACACCCAAGCAGTTTGGGAAGGTGAGGTGAAGAGCTGGTCTTCCTTCTGCAGGGCTGTGTCTCTGTCTCCAGCCCCTCTTTGACAAGCGGTTTCCAGTTAGGGACAATTGACTTCTCAATTCCGGATGTCTCTTAGAAGAGAGAGCTCAGCATGGTCCATCCTCTGTAAGCATGTGAGAAATTTATACTTGTCTTCCCCTATTTACAGGGAACCCTGGGAACTGTAGTCCTACAAAAGGGGCTTGTGTGATCTCTTTAACAGAATTCTAAACACCTTCACCAAAGTGTAACTATCGAGATTGTTTAGGGGGGAAAGCCAAGATGGGATTTAGCAGGGGTCATTTCCTGCAGGAGCAGAGCTTCAGCAGTAAAGAGCCTAGGGGGCGGGCACATGCAACAAGCCCCACCCCCTGCTCCCAGCAGCCCTCAGTCAGAGCAAGAAGCAGCCAGGTAAGTTGTAGAGCTCTCCCCTGTCCCATGGTCCAAAACAGTCCAGTGGGACCTTTAAGACCAATTTTTATTCACGTACAAGCTCTTCCTCCTCTGTGAGGGCAGATCTGCACGTTCCCCCCCACCCCCAATAGCTAGCAATCCAAAACAATCTAGTGGAGCTTGAGCGGTGGGTGTTGCCTTCTGACACACTTCCGGTGATGTCAGGGTGTGTGGCATATGCAAATAAGTTATGCTAATGAATTATGCCAATGAGCTCCTGCACCTCTTTTTCTACTAAATGACCCCTGGATATAATAATTGCGTAGGATCAATGTACTGTGCATGAGAAGTGGTTTCTGCAAGAGAATTGGATAGCATTATGTCAGATTCTCACGGTGAACCTCCATTACTTCATGAAAACAAAACGCCATCCAACTAGTCCCGTTAACCAGGGACCAGTTTCTTTTTCTTGATACCTGTTTCTGCTCAGAAGAGCTTTTACTCTGGGAAGAATGAATGCCCTTCCATCGGCGGTTTTGGTGGGTAGATATAACAAAGTGCTATATTCGAACAGAACATGTAGATGCTCACATGATAAAATTGAAACAACTGAACATACGGTTATGGAATGTCTTATACTTAAGGAGCTGAGGGCTAGTTTAATTACTCCTTTGCTTAGAAATAAGGAAATGGCCACTGAGGCACCTGACCGTATGAGGGCACAGGTGACGTGGTTACTATTGGATATAAATGATTTTGTTACTCTCTCCACGGCAAAATTTATGGGGGCAATAATTAAACAGAAGAATAGCACTAAGGCAGGCATTATCTTATTTTATAATTTTATTTTCTGCTCAAGGCTATCACTATATGAGCAGTGCTAGCTAGATAGCTAGCTAGATAGCTAGATAGCTAGCTAGCTAGCAAGATAGATAGATAGATAGATACCTGTTTCTGATATGCCTTCTGCCTTTTGAGGATGCCTTTTTGAAAAATGTTGTTACTGTAAGATATTAAGAGGTTTTCAAGGTTCAGCTCTCCCACTAAGGGTACCTAGGGGCATTCTTCACCAGCAGAAGGGCAGCTGCCCCAGGCTTGCCCACAGCCCCACCCCCTCAGTGGAAGATGGGAGAAGACAATGAGCTGGCTGCTGCCACTGACTGCACCTGCTACATCTGGGGCTTGGGCAGCTGGCTTTTGATGGCAGCACTGGCTCCTGCCCATTTTGCACAAGGCAGGGGCTATTCCATGCTTGTCCTTGGTGGGTGAAGGCAGCAGTTATTCTGCAAACCCATCCTAGTCTTTTGCCCAGGCTCCAGAATCACTAAGACCACCCATGAGGATATCTAGAAATGGATTGGGTGGCAGTGGATGCATCTTATCTCTAGATGTGTGTGCGTGTGTGATATATATAGACATATATGAATGCCAAGGCGCCCAACCTGCCATTTTGATACGCCACACCTGCCATGGAAGATAAGGCAGCTCTAAATTACTTTTCTAAGTCTGGGCTGATGAAAATCTGGTCACTGCTCTAGGAGCTTGTAGAAGGATCTCTTGAGCTTAGGTTTGCCAATTCCGGGTTGAGAAATTCTTGGAGATTTGGGGATGGGCTCTGGGGAGGGCAGAGTGTGGGGATGTGACATCATAAAGTCTACTCTCTGAAGCAGCCATTTCCTCCAGCGGATCTAATCTCTGTGGTCTTGAGATCAGTTTGAGGATCCATTATGCATAAAATAGATTTCAGCTGGCAGACTTGGGATCAGGTCCTTACAGTTCAAATTAGGCTTCGGTTTTATATATTTACTTACTTACTTCATATGTACCCTGCCGATCCCTCCAAAGCAGAGTACATTGGTCTTCTCTCCTCTCTTTTATCCTCACAACAACCTGTGAAGTAGGTTAGGTTGGGAGTGTGTGACTGGCCCAAGGTCACCCTGCATGCTTCCATGACAGAGTGGGGATTCGAATCTGGGCCTCCCCGATCCTGTTCTGACACTGTAACCATTACATCACTTGAGTTACAGAGTTCATTAGGTGGCCTAAGGTTAGGCTGGGGTGGGGGGTGTCAGCAAGCTTTAATTACAAAACAGCCAAACAATTTCAGAGATCAAAGCAAGAGATCAACAGAGCCAGTGCAAGAGAGTCTATTTGCATAATTAAAATAGTGCAATTTAACAGTACTGATAATTGACATGTTGATTAATAAAGTTTCTGCACATGTCCTTTATTAGGAAGTGACACACACAAGGTCTCACTGTGGGTAATAAATACCCTGTGTGGTTGTTTTAGTGCACTGGCATAATTCTTGTGTATGGCTGGCACTTGGATAAGTGGTCACTGTTCACCTCTATTGTTTACCTTTCTGTAAAGCATCTCTTCTGTAAAGCTGTGGTGGCTCAGTGGCTAAGATGCTGAACTGCAGGCTGGAAGGTCAGTAGTTCAGTAGTTCGAGACCCGAGTGCCGCATGACGGAGTGAGCTCCCGTCTCTGGTCCCAGCTCCTGCCAACCTAGCAGTTCAAGAGCAAGAAATTGCAAGTAGATAAATAGATACCACTTTGGTGGGAAGATAACAGCATTCTGTGCACCTCGGCGTCTAGTCATGCCGGTCACATGACCACGGAAACGTCTTTGGACAGCTCTGGCTCTTTGGCTTGGAAACAGAGATGAGCACCGCAACCCTAGCGACTGGCTTTTGAGCAAGGGAAACTTTTACCTTTATCTAAAGCATCTCTAAGAAGCCCTTTAGTCCCATAATAATCTTCACCAGCTGTTCTGTTCATGTACTAGTTATTCCAGCATTCCATCTACCCAGCCAATATACTGTAGCTTAAAATTTTAATTTTCTTTCATTTCCAGGACCACATTTGCTACCATATTGGGCCAGATGGCTCTGGAGCTATCAGACCTCCTAAATTAGACTGAGATAATTGCAGGCCCATCTCACAGCAGACTGTCTGTCATGTTTTTTGGGTCTGCAGGTAGACCTAACTAAATGATGAATGGCTTAAACCTTTAATATGAGCAGCAACTGACGGTGCAGTCCTAAGCAGAGTTACATCGGTCTAGATCCTTTGAGGTCAGTGGGCTTAGAAGGTTGTAGTTCTGTTTAGGATGACGCATTTTATACAGCAGTCTGTAAGCTTTATTGTAGACAGAGCAAGCTAAGGTTGTGTGGTCTTAGGGCGAGTCCACAAATTACCTATTCTTCAGCTCTGTGTTATATAAGGGAAAGTCTCTGAATTTTAAATTCTGTCACTACAGACGGTGAGGATAAAAAGTATGTTGGGGCACTGTGCCCTGCCCTACGTTTCTTGGTAAGAAGGATAATGATAGCTAAGTAGTAGAGCACAGGCTTTGCTTGGTGAAAGTCCCAAGTTCAACCTTTAGCACTTGCAGGTAAAAAGAATCTTGGGTTAGGAGGGCTGTATGACGCCTAAGCCCTTGGAGTTGATGAAATGAGCTGAACACGCCAGTGGCCAGATTGTTATGCACAGCTTTATAATTAAAGTAGTCTTGGCTTTTGTAGCCTGAAAGTATGGTTGTCAACCCCTGTTTGTGAAATTCCTGGACATTTGGGGCTGGATCTGGGGAAGGTAGGCTTTGAGGAGAGTCCTCAGCAGGTTATAATGCCATACAATCCATCCTCCAAAACAGCCATTTTCTGATCTCTGTATTCTTAAGATCAGTTGTAATTCTGGGAGCACTCCAGCTACCACCTGGAGGTTGACAAGGCTACCTGAAAGTAAGGATCTCAAAGCAAAAGGAGGGGAGCTGGCCCATGGTAGAGAGTACCGCAGGGGGCAAGGAGAGAACAGGGCATTCTCGGGGCCCTGGAGGGGTTCAAGTCATGTGACATGTCTTCAAATCTCTGGAGGGAAACCCTGCCACCAGTGCTCCCTCTAAGCTGTGGAATCTTGTGAGGAAAAAATTTACTTTGTGAGCTACTGGCATTAAAGTTGTGAGCAAGTGCAGGGGTCATTTCCTGCGGGAGCGCACAGGAGCAGAGCTCCGGCAGTAAGGAGCCCAGGGGGTGGGCATATGCAACAAGCCCCACCCCCTGCTTCCAGCAGCCCTCAGTTGGGCCACGAGGAGCAAGAAGCAGCCAGGTAAGTTGCAGAGGCCCCCCCCCCCCCACCCCCCGCACAGCTCTCCCTCCTCTTTGGGGGCAGATCTGCGTGTTCCCCCCCCCATAGCTAACAATCCAAAACAGTCCAGTGGCACCTTTGAGACCAAGTTTTGTTCAGGTACAAGCTCTCCCTCCTCTGTGAGGACAGATCTGCACGTCCCCCCCCCCATAGCTAACTATCCAAAACAGTCCAGTGGAGCCTGAGTGGTGGGTGTTGCCTTCTGACACACTTTCGGTGATGTCAGGGGGTGTGGTATATGCAAATAAGTTATGCTAATGAGCTCCTGCACCTCTTTTTCTACGAAATGACCCCTGAGCAAGTGATTTGGCTACTGCATAAATTAGTTTGCTCTGGAGCCATCCTTCCTGAGCTAAGACAAAAATGTGTGAACCGGAGGCTAAAAAACTGTGAGCTAGCTCACACTAACTCAGCTTAGAGGGGATACTGCTTGCCACTTGAAATATTTTCATTCTCTAAGCATTTGCCAGTCAACACAAGAGATAAAGTTGTGCTTTGTATCAGGGTGTACATGCAGTGGTGTTTGATTGGGTTTCCAAAACCCTTGCACAGAAATCAGTCCTTCCCTCTAAGAGAGGCTGACCACACTTTGGGGCCTCTTTACTTGCAGCCCTTTGGAAAAACTAAGAGGTATTAGGGGACCAAAATTGCTTGAATGCCTGTGAATCTGCAGTCTGCCTCACCCACTTAGGAAGAGCTATGGCCGTTGACCAACCTTGTACAATGCGTGCTTCTCCGGGTTGGATGCACCAAGCACATCCTCTAAGCCGTCAGATGTTTGATTGGCTTTTTGATACTAGTGGTCCCAGGTGGTTCAGTTGTGTGTGGGTCCACCTGGGGTGGTTTACACATTAAAAAAAAATGCATTTGAGCTCTTCAGCTTTAAAAATACAAAACTTTCCCGTTTGTATCACATCTGACTGTTGCGGTACAATAAAATGCAGAAGAGCAACGGAACCCTCTTGCCAGTGGATGTTTTGCGTATGCTGTACACACCACTGTGAAGCAAAGCAAATTTAAGCCTCCCATGTGAAAATATCCTTGGGCCCTTTTAAATAACCAAGCTGAGATTAGGTGTTACGCGAAGGGAGCCCTAGCACAGGGGTGGCCATAGTCATCCAAGAGCCGAATGTGGTTTCTGGGGAATTCAGCAAGAATCTTGTTCCAGCTTCCCCGTGCAATGAGCTTTATGTCCAGATGTGTGCCTTTTTGGCAAGCGCCATAATTTTTCAACTGCCTTTAAATATATGGCAGTCTAGGGAATGTTTGTTTTATAAGAGCAGCCAATTTTTTCCCATCAGTCCCCTGTTTCTGTGCCCTGGCGGGCTCTCTAGGATTAATGGAACCTCTTACTGGTGCTGACAGTGCGGTTGGGTGGAAGTCTGTAGCATGCAGGGATCACAGAGCCATTCTGCAAGTATCGATCGCTCAGAATTTTCAGTCTTCCTAAGCTAATGTTTTGTTGTTGTTGTTGTTATCCTGCATCACACGCAGGAAAAATTGAGGCAGCAACGCAACCTCCTTCCCTGTGTCAAGGCTCTCGGAAGGTCCTTTTGGAAATCCAAGAGTGGAACCGGGATGCAAGAACTTGGTACGCTGACTTCCTGAGAATAGAGCAGGTCGTGTCCCTCTGAAGCCCTGATCTGTTTGTACTAGTGAACAAAGCCTTCTCGAATCTTAAAAGTCTGTTGATGTACATAAACAATCATAGGTTAGATCCCATGGCCACAGTTATTCAGGCTTTGAGGACATTCTGGTTAGATTATCCTTCACACGCTGTATGGTAGGACGCCTTTGGAGACTACCCAGATATTTCAGCTGGCTCAGAATGCAACCACACAATAGCCGGCTGGCATGAGTTAGAAGGACTTAGCAGCATGTTACGGTGTCTTCACATTTATTTTAAACAGCCCTTTCCCTCCTTTTGCAAATGTAGCAGCCAGGATTGCTGTTTCAAGGACAAGAATAGCATGGGCACAAAGGGAAGCTTTCCTCTCTTGCTATTTGTTACTTACCCTCCTAAACTGCTTTTTGCCCAGCAGGGCAAAATCCCCCCCCCCCCCAAGTATGAGTAAAGGCAGCTGGGGGGCTTTTCCAGCAAGAAAATGGCAGGGGAGAAGAGAGTTTGGGGAAGAGAAGAAGGGCCCCTTTCACACTGTTTTTAAATGGCAGAATTGGGGATAAAATGGAGGAGGTGAGACAGATATGCATTGTATTGCGTCCCACACTGGGGAGAAAAGATGGGTATAAATACATGCCATGTATTTGAGCCCTTATACAAAACCTTTTGCCAGTTTAAAAAAAACAAACACATTCTGGCTACCTGTTCCTTTCTGGGGAACAATTCAAAATGCTGGTTCTTGTTTTCCTTTTGTGGTCTGGGGCCAGGTTATTTGCAAGACCCCCTAGCTCCCATATACTTACCTGTCCATTGACATCTTCTTTCTGTCAATAACCCTGCTGTGAGTGCTGCACCCTACAGAGGCAAGGTGGGTACTGACCTGAGAGCCTTTTTTGTGGTGCCTGGGCTCGGAAGTTTCCTTCCTGCAATGGTGCATCCAGCATCAAGCTGTTTAAACCCAACGTACCAGGTAAAACTGACCATAGATGTTTCTACAGAGGAGGGTTTGTCCTCAGTCACCAGGAGGAACGTCCCTTTTTCAGAGCGAGCTGCCTCCACCTCTGAGGAAGGAAGTCTTATCCAAGGCAAATTTGTCACACTTCTTGAGAGTTGGATCTTGTGTGCCCATTCTCCTTTCTCCCTGGATACTGTTGTTGTCTATATATATTATAGTTCTTGAAGTCCATAGTTATATCTTAATGTTCTAGGGGGCATTTAAATTTTCTTTGCTTTTTATGTTATGGCTGGTTACTTTTGTCTGCTGCTGTTTAAATAATCTTCTCAGGTCAGATATGTAATATATGTATTGTACTGATGTGTCTTTAACGATATTTTTGTGAGTCTTCCAGGCTGTTTTAAACAGTGCAGTGTAAATATTTGTGTAGAAAAGCATGTCTCTGTAAATTTGGTTAATGATTCCAGGACTTGGTTGTGGTTTTCCTCCAGAGAATCTTGGAAACTGTAGTTTCCACGGTGTGGACACTAAGAGTGCTTTGACGTCCCTAGTTCCTCTTGCAGAACTGCAATTCCAAACATTCCTGGGGAGAAGGACTAACTGTCAAACAGCATAACCTTAAGCATGCATGCTTAGCACAGCATACATGTTTGCCCCAATGGAGCAAGTTTCTGTGGAGGAGCTATTTTCAAGCCATGAAAATAGATCCCACTGTGATCCCAATCGAAGTCTGGCTTTCCCATGTCACCTATTTAAAGAGCAAAAAAAATTACATTGGGAATTCTATTTATGAACTGATGGTGTAAAGCTGGGGTGTCGAACTCATTTGTTATGAGGGCCGGATCTGACATAAATGAGCCAATGGAGCAAGTTTCTGTGGAGGAGCTGTTTTCAAGCCACGAAAACTGTGATCCCCATCTAAGTCTGGCTTTCCCATGTCAGCTATTTAAAGGGCAAAAAAAATTACATTGGGAATTCTATTGATGAACTGATGGTGTAAAGCAGGGGTGTCGAACTCATTTGTTATGAGGGCCGGATCTGACATAAATGAGACCTTGTTGGGCTGAGCATGAGTGTCATAAAATGTAATGTCAGGAAGCGGAGACATAAACTTTTTAAAGGATACAAACACAAAGGTGGGTTTTTTTACTTAAAATCATGCTTAAAACATTAGTACTCTTACAATATTTTGTTTATTTAACAATGTCTGATAACTGACACCTCTTGCTCTGAACTATTACATCAAAATGTCTGTGTTATTGCAATCTTGAGTATGCTGTTCAGGTGTGTATCTGTAAGCTGCAAACCTATAATGAAGCAGCAGAAGCAGAACTGGAAGAAGAAGCAGAAGACAGCCAGTTCCACTGCGGGCCTGATAGTAGCCCTCCTGGGGCCTCATCCGGCTCCCGGGCCGCATGTTTGACACCTCTGGTGTAAAGTCTGGTTTATTCCTCAGTGGCACTTCCTTCATGATAAGAGTTCTTCATCTGTCACATAGATGTATCTGTAGCTGTTGCTTCCTTAGAAACAAAGGGTTGGATTCAGCCAGCTTTTTCATTCAGTCTTGCCTACTCTCCTTACTACAGCTGTATCGCACATGCCTTTATTCCATGCAGGCCCCATGATCCCCAGCATACCCTTTTTCATGGTCAGATTGGGCATCCTCTTCACCCTTTTTCAGCAGCAGAAAAGCTGGTTGGATCTAACACGAAAGCGGGGTTCCAGTGTTAATGGAAATTGTTCTGGTACAATGTATTGCATTACCAATTATAGACACTGCAGTCTATATATAGGTAAGCTATACCGACATCAGCGCAAGTTGTTCTCCAGAGCCTTGGAACTGAGCCTCCTTGGTTGCCCCCTGGTTTTAAAGAAATGCATTTAATTTTACAGTATTTTCATGATGTTGCAAAACCAGAGGTTAAGGACAAAGTGGAGTGATCCCTACAATTCATGGGCATGCTTTCAAGGTATTCTCAACATGGACCATATTTTGGCCAAAAGCCCAACATAGGACTGAGTTCAGGTGACTTGTATTCTACCATGTGGAATGGATGTATGTTGAGTAAGACAGTAGTAATTCTCTTTACAAAATTCCAGATTAAACTTCCCCTTATATTTGTGGTTTGCCATCTGAACATGTCGTTTCCAAGTTCTTTGCTATTGAGAGCTAGTGTTCCCTAGTGATTAGTGTCAGGCTAGGATCTGAGAGACTCCAGGTTCAAATCCTGCCATGGAAGCTTTCCGGGTGACCTTGGGCCAATCACACACGCTCGGCCTAACCTACCTCACAGGGTTGTTGTGAGGATACAGTAGAGGAGAGGGGAACAATGAGAAGCTGTTCTGGCTTTCCATAGGGGAGAAAGCTGAGGTATAAATGGAGTCAGTGAATGAAGTTTATTTATTTCATTGCTGGAAAATAGACATTGGGTGAGATGAGCAGCTGGAGACCCCCAGGGACAAATACAGCCCCTCAGGGTGGTCTGTCCATCCTACTCTCCCCCCTTGCCAAAGTGGCATTTATAGTAACTGAATTTTCTGGCAAGCAACTTTAGGAAGTCAGTATTGAGGGCCAGTAATCCTGAAAAGCTGCGGTGGCTCAAATGGTTAAGACACTGAACTGCAGGCTGTGGAAGGTCGGTAGTTCAGCAGTTCGAGACCCGAGTGTGCCGCATGATGGAGTGAGCTCCCGTCTCTAGTTCCAGCTCCTGCCAACCTAGCAGTTCGAAAGCAAGAAATTGCAAGTAGATAAATAGGTACTGCTTCGGTGGGAAGGTAACAGCGTTCCGTGCGCCTTGGTGTTTAGTCATGCCGGCCACATGACCACGGAAACGTCTTCGGACAGCGCTGGCTCTTCGGCTTTGAAACGGAGATGAGCACCGCAACCCTAGAGTCGGATTCGACTGGCTTTCGAGCAAGGGAACCTTTACCTTTACCTTTACTAATCCTGAAAAGTGGCTCTCTTGGGAACTTGGTTGTGGACCATGGAACTACTAGACCCTGAATCTGCCATGTGATGGGCCGCTGGGGATCAAGACTTGGCTTGTATGGAAACATAGCTTGGCATCAAACTTGCCCTCCCCTGCCTTACTAGCTGAGAAGGCGCTAACCGTGTGTTGAATTTTTTGTGATTCCTGGGGAATTCAGGTCACCAGAATATAGATGATCTAGTGTTTACGGTCATGGTAGAAATGGTGTTTTGGATTTGCAGGTTCAACTTGTCCTGTCTCAAGTTACACATGAGGAAATGGGGGTTATAGGGGTTAACAATCAAGTGTATTGTAAACAAGCACAGGATGGGATCCCACCAAGTCTAAGTAGGGAAATAACTTTTTTTGGGGGGGGAGGGTGTCAGGAGGATCTTGTCTGTGAACTTTGGGTTTCTGGTATGGGAGCTGGAGCATTCATGGGCCCCCAGAAAATCCAATTAGAAAATGTATTGCACTCCTACAATGGGAGCCAAATCCTTTCAGTCATAGGGCAGTAATTCTGTTGCAGAGGGTTTTATGACAAGGCGCCTGTGAATGCAGTGCCCCCCTCCCCCATGTAGCTTCTGTGTTTACTTATGAAATATTTGGTTTGCCGGCCCCTTTCTGCATGGTACCTCGCTCACCCCCTGTTCTCTCCTCCTGACATTCTGTAGCAAGTCTCGTATGCTTGCGATGTGGGGAATCCTGCTTTATGGCACAGGGTTAGGTTTCTGGTCCCTTCTGGTTTTGCAATTCTCTGATCTCACTACCTCTTGGCATGCCACTTACTGCATGCACATATCTCACAAATCTCCCTTCCATACATCATTGTAAGCCATTTCACATACACCTCCAGGCCAAATCTGGGTTTATGCTGTGCTCACCAGGAGATTTTAGACAATTTCAGATTCCAGAGAATGGTTGCTCCGTCTGCTAGTGCCTATTTTTTGCAGGTATGCTATATGCTTCCGTATGTAAAGAGGCTTTGGACATAACAGTGTTAGAACTGTATAGCACCATACTGTTTCTGATAGCAAGTAGCTCTTCAGCATCTCAGGGCGAGGTCTTTTATTTATTTATTTATATTTTTTTTATTTATTAAATTTATATCCCACCCTCCCCAAATGGGCTCAGGGCGGCCAACAAGAGGCATATGCCATGATACAACTACTAAAACCAGAATAAAACAGTCAATTTCAAAAAAAGTGCTGGTGCTCTAAATAATAAGCTCTTATCAATCCAAGATGGGGTTCCACAAACCAGCATAACCCATCAGCATAAGTTCCGGGTGGTACTGTCGTCCTTTCATAGCCAGTTCTTCAGGTTGTCTGGTTGTCTTTCCAGGGCCAGCTCACATCTTGATAGAATCCACCGTCAAAGATGGCAGCTCGGTGGTGGTACAGTGCAGCTCCTATGCAAAAGCCTGGCAGAAGAGCTCCATCTTACAGGCCCTGCAGAACTGCATAAGGTCCCACAGGGCCCGGATCTCCTCCGGGAGCTCATTCCACCAGATAGGAGCCGCCACCAAAAAGGCCCTGGCCCTGGTTGCAGCCAACGTGATGTCCTTGGGGTCTGGAATAACCAAAAGATGTTGTGCCCTTGACCGTAGTGCTCTTGGGGGAACGTATGGGGAAAGGCGGTCCCTTAGGTACGCTGGACCCTGGCCATAAAGGGCTTTATAGGTAAGAACCAGCACTTTGAAGCGAATCTGGTATGCTATAGGCAGCCAGTGCAGCGCCTTCAGCGCCGGCTGGATGTGGTCCCACCTAGTGAGACCCATCAACAGCCTAGCCACCGCATTCTGCACTAGCTGCAGCTTCCGGATTTGCAACAGAGGCAGCCCCATGTAGAGAGCGTTACAGTAGTCCAGCCTCAAGGTAACCGTCGCATGGATCACTGTGGCCAAGTCATTGCGGTCAAGGAAGGGGACCAACTGTCTGGTCTGTCCTGGTGTCTAGGTCTTTTCCTTGACAATTGAAACTAGGGCCTTCTGTCCATAGTGTATCTTCTCTGCCACCAAGCCGTGGCTCATCCCTTAGAAAACATTGCTGCTTCTGAAATGGAATTTGTATCCTACAATCCTGGCACATTTATTTGACAGCTTTATTAGCCTATTAGATGAAGAAGCATTTTAATGATTTGAATGACCTTGCTTTCTGCTCCTGGCCTCTCTTGCTTGCAGGGTTTCCATTCAAGGCCTGGAGGTAAAATAGCATTCCTGACTTACAATCACAGTCGGATGTGTACCACAACCCTATGCAAGCTCAGGAATAAAAAATATTGCAGGGAATTATATTGGTGGCAGGAGTCAGCACCCCGAGACTTTCGGTATCATTTAAAAAACTATCTAGTCCTCATGAGTTGCAAAGATAGGCTTGACAATGAGTGGAGGACTTCAGTGTCCTGAGTGGATCTCTGTCCCTCCCATGACTGGCATGCGCAGAATTGATTCAGTAAGACAGACAAACTCAACAAACGCGCTTACTCTGCCTAAATTGCTATGGTGGCAAAATGTTGTTTTTCTTGGTTCCTCTTTTTGGTACGAGCACAAAGCATACACACACACACACACTCCCCCTTCAGAATCTAATCAAAAGAAGTTAACAAAAAGGATCCGTAGCCGTCGAGTCTCCGCGCACGTATCCACTTTGCGTGGGGATGATTCAGTACGAATGGCAACATTCACATCCTGTAATTGCAAAGTGAATATCAAATAATTTCCCCTCCCATTAAAGTCCCAGGGTTCTTCCGAGTGATAATGCACTCGGCATTCGAGCCCAACAGGAGTCGCGCTGGTGCTTCCCGCCACAACCGGAGCAAGGCTTGACGTTGGTAGTCTTCGCTGGGGTCCGCTTGCCTCGAACCGCGTTGACGTCATCATCCGCGTCTTCGCCCTCGCTGTCTCGTTGAGCGTGTATACTGGGCTCTGCCACCCGCTGGCGGACCTCCTTCGTGGACTTCTCCGCTGCTTCCGCGGCCACGGCCTCTTCGTAGGCCACTGCCCAGGTCAGGGTGGTGCGGGCGAACAGCCTCTGTTGCAGCCTTTCATCTTTGAGACCGCAGACGAGACGGTCTCTGAGGGCTTCCTCCACGTTGTGGAAATTACATGGCCGTGCGGCTTTGCGAAGGGCCGCCACGAAATCTGCGATGGTCTCGCCTCCGGCCTGGTTCCGCTTGTAAAAAGCGTGCCGGCAGGCGATCTCCGACGGTTGTGGAGAATAGTGAGCCTTAAGCTTCTCCGTGATGTCAGCGTAGGTGACAGTCTTTATATCAGTTGGGGCCACCAACGACCTGGCTATGTCGAAGGTCCCCTTCCCGCAGGAACTCAGGAGGCATGCTCGTTTCTTCGCCTCATCGGTGATGTCGTGGGTCTCCAGATGGAACTCGAACCTGGACAGGTAGGAGTCCCAGTCTTCTGAGGAGGGTTCGAAGCACTCGAACTTCTGGCTTCCAGCCATCGGGGGAGACTTGGGCACCGGAGCTGGTGGCGCCTCCGCCGGATCGGCTGCTGTGCTCTGCTCGCTTTCTTCCGAGTCCGAAGTGTGGATGTCCGCAGGGCTGCCTACCTGCTCTAACATCCCACCTTCGTCGCCAATTGTTAGATCGCGCTAACAAAGGACTCGTACAGTGATTCAGCAAGTGATTCAGCTTTATTGGAAGTAACGAGCAAGCACTAACTCAGTAAGAAACCAGAACAGAAAACAGTGGGAGCTTATGCTCCTTTTAAACATAACCGGGCTAATGTAGCCACGCCTATTTACAAATAACAACCAATGAGATTGCTAGAATAAAGACCAATGGGAGTCTTTCCCTCCTAGGGAATGGTATCGTTCTGATTGGTCGCTGTTACGAAGCGACCAATAGGAAGTTCGCTCAGAGGAGCCCTGGTCTGGCTCGAAGCTTAACATGGGAGTCCTATGAGGTGATTCCTGTAATCATTTCAATACATTACAAGGACAGTACAGAAAGAGGTGGAAGAGCTGCCTGTTGTGTTACCAGCTTGGCATTCACAAAACTATAACAAGGCATTTCATCTCAGAAAAGCAGCAGTAGAGATGGTAACTTAGCAGTGGTGGTGGCCAGAAATAGCGATTGTCCTTGGTAAATTGTGAAGGTTGGAGCATACGTAGCATGAGGAGCAAAATAAGAAGAGCGCTGCTGGATCCAGACCTGTTCTACAACCTGTTACACACAGTGGCCAACCAGTTGCTGTGGAGAGCCAACAGCAGGGCATAGAGGCCAAGGCCTTTCCTTGATGTTGTCCCCTAGCACTGATAGTTCAGTTTTTGGTAAGCAGCTTTGGAGCATTAGGCTTACCAGAAATCTGTGGGGTATGGCAGAAGTAGCTCCTTCCTTTTTTTTGTTTTCCAGGCTCCACCCCCCAAGTTGGTTTCCTCTCCGTGTGATTGGCATGACTGGTAGATGGGCTTGGTGCCAGCAAAGCTATCTTGTAATTTGCTACCTTCAATCCCACTTGACCTCTCATTTTACAAGAGGGAGAAAAGAAATACAGCAGCCTCTTGGCAGGGTTCAAAGCCCCATGTGATTGGCTGGTTATCCTCTTCCTTCTGGACACTGGAGAAAGAGGGTAAGCTATCCTTTCCCCCTAGGGCGCATCAATCACTTATCTGGCAACTGCAAATCAATGGAAAATGAAATGTGGGCCGAAGCTGTGAAGGTGTTGCGAGGAACTGAGATGGGAACAGGGCTTTTGTGGGATGCGACCGAGGAGACTCTGAAGTCAGGAGGGACGGGGCGTCGGGCTGCACTGATTCAAGAGAGATGCATCAGTCACTTAAATCTAAGCCTCGGTACTAATGGACAATTTTAAATCTATTTACACTTTGGCTCTCTTTGCATTAACCAGAAACACATTGCAAATTTGATAAAGGCTAGTGCGGCCCTTGCACTCTCAGCTGAATAAATAGTTTGCATTTTTCTTTCATGCCAGCAGTGCAGTTGACCAAGCAGCTGGGCTTTCTGCCCACCCACTGTGCAAATGAGTAGCTGGCCTGGCATTCTCTGGGATAAGTCCTGATCTTGGGGCCACTTCTCATACTAGCTGTGGAAACTGACTGCATGCATTTTTCCCTGGTATGTTGGTTCATGAGTGCGTGGCCAGCCAGCTGTTCCAACTTGATGGTGTGTGTGTGTTGAGTGCCATCAAGCCACTCCCACAACCCTATGAATTCATGGCCTCCAAAATGTCCTGTCGTTAACAGCCTTGCTCAGGTCGTGCAGACTGAGAGCCCTGGCTTCCTTGATTGTTGAGTCAATCCATCTCATGTTGGGTCTTCCTCTTTTTTCTCTCCCTTCAGCTTCTCCCGGCATTATTGTACATTGTGACTCTTGTCTTCTCATAATGTGATCAAAGTGCCATAGCCTCAGTGTGGTCATTTTAGCTTCTAGGGAGAGTTCGGGCTTGATTTGATCTAGAGCCCACTTACTTGTCTTTTTGTTAGTCCACGCTATCCGTCAGACTCTCCTCCAACTTTCTTCCTGTCAGCTTTCTTCATTGTCCAAACTTGGGGGTTCCACCTCTTTAAAAAAGCCCAAGTGAGTCGAGGATGGGGCATGATGCCCTGACCTGGATAGCCCAGGCAAGCCCGATCCTGTCAGATCTCGGAAGCTAAGCAGGGCCGACCCTGGCAACTACTTGTGAGACCTCCAAGGAATACCAGGGCTAGGACGCAGAGCCAGGCAGTAATAAGCCACTTCTCTGAAAACATCCAAGCTCCACTAGGGGTCGCCAGAAGTCAACCATGACTTCCAAGCAATACACAGAGAGAGAGAGAGAGAGAGAGAGAGAGAGAGAGAGAGAGAAATACTCACTAAAAATTATTTAAAAAGAGACAAAAAAGAGGGCATGATAAATTTAGTTCCGGGCACTTGTTGTACCACCTTATTCTGGATCTTTAGCAATCCCTATCCCAATGCTAACATTGAAACTTGAAAAGCAGGGGGGGGACCCACTGTGTTTTACAACACTGGAATTCTGTGCCTGCTTAATGCCAGCCACAAATAGAAAGCCCACCTACAAACTTCTCAGACTGTTTCTGCCAAATGTTTGGGTTTGGCAGGCTTCCAGTGAAGGTTGGGGGTAACCACAGACCCTCTCAGATATTTTTGTTCATGCTCATTTGGTATGAGATTGCCACACAGATGGAATACTCAAGAAGATGCTTTTTGCTGGGTTGAGATGGTACAAAGCATTGTGATGGAACATTGCTGGATTGTGATGGAACACAGAAGAGATGGTGGTCTCCTGAAATGTGTAGGGATACTGTCAAAACGAGCATTTTGAATTCCATTCAGAAGAAAATGGGGAGCCAGTGCAGGTACTGAAAATCGGAGCCAAAGTGCCTTCCACTGCCTGCCCTTAAGAAGAAGTAGACCACCATATTCTGCATCAAGTAAAGCTTCTGAAAGGTCACCAACTTATCTATTCATAACTGCACACAGATCCACCTAAAAACTCAGTGTGATTTTTAAATGATTTTTGAGCTACTGAATGTGAATTGGCTCTTGAGATTCTGTGATCTTGCAGAAATATCTGGAGGTATCTTGAGCAGATTCTTTTGGAGATTGTTCATACTGTAGCAACCATCTCAGCATCACTACCAGATATTCCTAGCAGCTGTTTTTCTCCCCCTGGAAATTTTGTGGCAAGTTTTCTTCCTTTCCCATAATCCTGCTTCAGGACGGCCAAAACATGAACATGAAATTAATTGATGAACATGAAATTAATTGATGGAATCCATCAGCACATGGTCTGGTGGTGGCCACTAACTAAGGTGGCTTTTTTAGGAGGTAGGATGAATTACATAGAGAATAGGACCATCCATGATGATTAAATGGAACTGTTAGGCACAAAAGCAGTACACTTCTCAATATCAGATGCTCAGAACTGATAGGGAAGAAGAAGAGACTGGATTTATACCCCCCCCTTCACTCGGTGTCTCAGAGCAATTTACAGTCTCCTTTCCCTTCCCCTCCCCACAACAGACACCCTATGAGGTAGGTGGGGCTGAGAGAGCTCTTTTGAGAACTGCTCCTGAGAGAACAGCTCTGAGAGAACTTGTGACTGACCCAAAGTCACACCAGCAGCTGCCTGTGGAGGAGTGGGGAATCAAACCCAGTTCTCTGAGATTAGAGTCTGCGCTCCTAACCACTACAACAATCTGGCCCAAACTGGGACATGGATTACCATTATATCTTACTTGTCAGCTTGCAAAGCCATCCAACTCTTCACTGTTGAAATCTTAGAGAATCTAATCCAACAAGACATTCCTCATGTAAGGCCATTCTGTCTATTATGATTGTGGCAAAGAGCTCTTTTTCTGGAGGCTGTCTGGTAAATTACAATGTGCCCCTGCCTGTAGGTTGGTGTAAAACCTGGAAAACACTGAAATAACTTTTTTTTAAGTACCCGAGGGTACACTTTTATTGTTTTTTTACATTATATACTACAAACATACATACAGACAACACCCAACTACTCCCAACATCATATAACATATAAAAAGAGACTTTTATCACTTCTTCTGCTTATTAAATTTCTAAATTCATTTTCTATTTTGCTAAGCTTATCTTTTCTGCGTTCTCAAATAACTACATTTATCTATCAGTTGCGTTTACATTATACCAATCATAGAATCTCTTCCAAGTTTTTTGAAAAGTCCATTCTGTGCCGGCTCTCATCTCAAGTGTCAGTTTGTCATTTTCCGCCGAAAAACACTGAAATAACTTGAAACTTGAATTTGGCATGGAAGATGATAGGACCCCAGTGCAAGGCTGTAAGAGTCAATGTGTTTTAGCAGTCAGTGCTTTCTGTTACGACTAGAAAAACATCAGCATAATGGACGTGCACTCCAGTGCATCTGACAAGGTGAACGCTGCCTCATGAAATCTTATGCTGGAAAGAATTGTGTCAGTCTTTGAGGCGCTATTGATCTCCTGTTTTATTCTGATGCCACTATCCTGGTTGAGTGGGAAAGTGGAACTGGTGTTTGCTTAACCGTCCAAATGCACTGCCTCCGCTTTTGCTGGTTTTTCTCCTTGCTGGCCCTCGTTCTAACCTCAGCACAGCAGAGAGATGACAGGTCTCATTTCCTGAGCCATTTCTGGGTGTAGTTGGGCCTCCCTGGGCAAGTTTTGCTTTTCTGAGCCTGATTTGATGAGATGCCGTTTCCTTATCCTGTCAGAAAATATAATCCACTGCTAAGTGTTCTTCTCTCTGGGGACTGAGGTTGCTCGAGGAGATCTTTTGGCCTGCCCCAAAGGTTAGTCCAGGCCAGCCAGGAAGACCTTGTTACAGAGTTTGCTTGTGTAGCATCTGCAAGGGACCAATGAGAAGAATACACTGTGAGTCTAAATTTGAAACTCCTGTGTGACTGATTGGGCACCCACCAGGGAGTTACGAGGTAGCTGCCAGAATTAGGTGTTAGGAAAAATTCTGCACAAGAAGCTTATGGGAGGGTAAAGCTCAAGTTAATAGTCACAGTTGACTAGAGGGTTCTGACCCAAATAGGAATAAAATGTCAAGTGTTGGTGGGTTGTTTTATGGCTGATTCCCGTTTTCGCTCTTTGGAATTCTTTTCCATCTGTTACCATGATCCAAATGTGGCACCATAGATTGTGCTTCTGAGGAACTTGCTATATGCAGCCCTGAGCAAGCCACTGTTCTCCATGCCTGTGTTGTGCTCGTGGTTTCTTATATGGGGATTATAATATCGGGCTACTTTACAGGGTTGTTTTTAAGGATTACTGAAGTAATGTGTGGGAACGGTTTTGAGTAGGTAGGAAGAAATCTTCATGGATCTAAAATATAGTTTATCTTCCTTCAAAAGGATTATTTGAGAATCTTGAGAAAAGAGTGGGTTGTCGGGGTTAGAGCATGGGACTAGGGCCGTGGACACCCATGTTTAAATCCCCACTCAGCTACAAAAGCTCATTGGGTGACGTTGGACTAGTCAGTGTCTCAGCCTTAATTGGATGGTAGTGGTAAGGATAAAATGGAGGAATGGTGATCCCATGGATGGCTGCTTAAGCTGCTCACCAGAAGGATGGGATAAAAATGTAGTAGGTAAATGGGATTTTCTGCTATGGAAATGATCCAATGAGCTTTTCTGCTGGTGAAAAAGCAAGGACTATAAGGAAAGCCGAGTGCTGAAGAATAGATTCTTTCGAATTACGGTGCTGGAGAAGACTCTTGAGAGTCCCTTGGACTTGCAAGGAGATCGAATCAGTCAATCCTAAAGGAAATCAACCCTGACTGTTCCCTGGAAGGCCAGATACTGAAGCTCAAATACTTTGGCCACCAAATGAGAAGGGAGCACTCACTGGAGAAGACCCTGGGAAAGACTGAAGGTAAAAGAAGGGTACGGCAAAGCATGAGATGGTTAGATAGTGTTATCAATGCAACGAACATGAAATTAAGCAAACTCCGGAGAACAGTGGAAGACAGGAGGGCCTGGCATGATGTGGTCCATGGGGTCACGAAGAGTCAGACTCGACTGTGCAACTGAGCAACAACAACAACAAAAATCTTCCTTGACCACTTGAAAGGCTGTGTTGGACATCACGGGATCTACTTGTACAAAAGCCATGTGGGCTGAGGTCTGTCGTGTGAAGGGGAATTGGGTAAGATTGAGTGGGAAAGGTTAGTTTTTTGTTTGCTTGTTTTATTAGACTCCCGCCCCATTCCCCCACCAAGCAGGACTCAGGGTGGCTTATAACAATCAAAATAGAACCCCTGACCTGGATACCCCAGGGAAGCCTGATATCAGATCTTGAAAGCTAAGCAGGCAAGTATTTGGATGGGAGACCTCCAGAGAATACCAGGGTCGGGAGGCAGAGGCAGGCTATGAAGCCACTTCTCTGAATTGCCTCCATGCCCCAGTAGGAGTTGCCAGAGGTCACCATGACTTGCAGGCATGCGTACACACACACACACACACACACACACAAATGCAAAAATACAAAAAAGCACAATCAAAATACAATAATTCAGAATATTACAATTTAAAATCCACATTAATGGTTAAGGTTAAGACATGGCAGTGATCTTGAATAAGTCGTCCTTGTGCCTGTATTTTGATTGGTACTGTTTTCCGTTATGTGGTGAGCTCCAGTTTCTCCTCATGTTGCCAGCAAGGAGGGATTTGGAAAGCTGGACAGATGCTCTAAGACCTTGTAGCTGAGCCTCTGACCTACCCCTTTCCTGATGGTAGCCTTTTAAAGCCTGAGCTGACCCAGAGGAGTGAGCCTGTGGCAAGAGCCAAAGGGCTGTTGTTGCCAGCATGAATAAATAAAGAGCCAAAGGCCTATCATCTTTGGTTGGTAACCTGGAGATGGAAGGAAGATCCGCTAGGAGAGGGGGGCTCCCCCGCGCTTCTGTTTGTTTCTTTACATTGTATTTTTGTATTGTAAGCCACTTTGTGTGCCCATTGGAGAGAAAACCAGTGTAGTATTGCTTAAATAAATGACTGAAAGAATTAGAATAAGAATGGAGCAGAAATGAGCAGTTGTGCTTAAAGAGACTTGCATGGCCCGCTACCAGAACAGATAAGGATTGTAACCAGGAGTGGGCCCCTCCGCCATTTCCCAGAGTGGCTACAGCAGAAAGATGGATTCATCCTGAAGAAGATCATAGAATTTTGGGATATCCCTCCATGACTTACCAAAACCAGTCTTCCTTGAGAAAAACATAGTCATAAAGTATATGAATAGATGTCGAAGGCTTTCACGGCCGGAGTTCATTAGTTGTTGTAGATTTTCCGGGCTGTATGGCCATGGTCTTGGCATTGTAGGACCTGACGTTTCATCAGCAGCTATGACTGGCATCCTCAGAGGCATAACACAGAAAGATGGAGTACTTTCTATGTCAATGTGAGAAGAAAAATGGTAGGGAATTTATATCTACTCAGGAAGGTGAGGTAGTTCATAGGCACACACTCCTAAATAAACCTGCAGAATTGTTGTATCTGTCACTCAAAACTGCATATACTTTTATTCAGTGTCAACAATATGTGCCATCCAGGGACGTTAGAATTAGGCCTGTGCTGAAAGTTTCTGTGGAAATATTAAAGGGGACAAATGATGCTCTGGGAGTGTGCGAAGAGTTCCCACAGTCCCCTTGCCTGGTCATGTTCATGTCTCATTTGCAATTAGTTGATCCTTTTGGCCTTGTTTTTCTTAAGCTGATATCTCAGTCTTCTTCCTGTATAACCAATCACCTTTGACTATATGATGACATCACAGAGGGCAAAAAAGCCAGTTCAGAATGAGAGCAGTGCTTATTGCATTGCATTGCCTTCCCTTTGGATGTGTGATCAATTCTGTGTCCTTTTGAGCCCTCCCCCAAATCAGGACAAAGGACAAGCACTTTTCACAGTAGGTGAAAACATTTATAAAAATGGCACTAATTTCGGCTCTAATTTGAGTCCTGATTTATATAAAATCTACCCTTTTGCATTCCAGAGCTCATGGTGGCTTTGAACAATAGATAATAAAATCTGATCTAGTGCCAAATTGGAGATATGAAAAATACAAGGCCCCTGGTGACCCTTATATGTATTGAAGCATAAGGCAAATCTGCCTTAAGGCAAATCACAATACAAGAACTCGTGGGCACTCAATGAAATTGCTGAGCAGTTGGGTTAGACCAGATAAAAGGAAGTACTTCTTCACCCAAAGAGTGATTAACACATGGAATTCACTGCCACAGGAGGTGGTGGTGGCTACAAGCATGGATGGCTTCAAGAGGGAATTAGATAAACATATGGAGCAGAGATCCATTCAGTGGCTATTAGCCACAAGGTATAGATAGGAACTCTCAGTCTGGGGCAAGTGATGCACTGAATTCTTGGTGCTTGGAGGGGCAACAGTGGAAGGGCTTCTAGTGTCCTGGCCCAACTGGTGGACCTCCTGATGGCACCTGGTATTTTTGGCCACTATGTGACAGAATGTTGGACTGGATGGGCCATTGGCCTGATCCAACATTGGCTTCTCTTATGTTCTCTTATGCTGTGTTATTCACTCTTGAGCACTGCTGTGGGTATAACAGGTGAGTACAATAGGTAAGGACATCAGACCATTGGTCCATTGAATCAGGCATGTTGTTTCACACAAGTAGCCAACCAAATGTCCTTGGAATGCCTACACACCAGGCATGGCAACCAAAACCTCCCCCTGGGATTTGGAGGAACTACATTTTACCGATTTCTTTTGAATCCCTTCCTCAGTCTGGTGCTGTGCTAAAAGTATTCTTGTGAACATTTTCTCTTTAATAAATACTTCGTAACTTTGGATGCTGGTAGTGGTTTTCTGTACCACATAGACCTCCACTGTCTTGGAAACACAATTTTAAAAGGAGCGCCGGGGGGAAGGCAGGCAGTTGTCAAGTGGCTATTTCTCCAGGGGCACACAAGACAGTAAATGGTCCACATGGTGACCAGGCACTGGGCAGCAGGAGACACAGAGGCAAGGCCTCAGAACTGGGAAGGGAAACTGGGAGTTCTGACCCTCCCAGCGGGCAGTTCCTTACAAAGGTTGGGTGGTGGCAGTGAGAGAGAGAGAGAGAGGAAGAAAAGCCTCTCCAGGTGTTGGGAAAACCTTGGAGGGCACAGTGGAACAGGGCCTGCAGGCCAGACTGGGCCCGTTCCTCCACAGTTGTCGAAAGGCAGGGCTTTACTTCTTAGCACAGGCTAGAGGAAACATGGGCTTCGTGCCTGAGAGAGCTTCCTTTACCTCCCTTTTTAAAGCTATTGTTCTTTTGATACTCAGCAACAGAACCTCTTGCTCTTGGCATCCTCTGGTAGCAGCTGAGTTCAGTCCAGCGACGGATGGCGTGGGCTGACATCGCGTTGGCATGAGGGGCTCACCTGTGGTGCGTTCTTTCCGGCTTCCATTTTCTTGCGGCAAATAATCGGCGGCCTTCTCTTTTGTATCCTCTGCTTTCCCTCTTGGCTTCTGGCAGCAGTCCTTTCAGAGCCTGCTCTGTGATTGTCTGGCTCTTGCCCTCAGCGACTCTCAATGGGTCATCTCCTTGCTTTCCTCCAGTCCTCACATCTCCATCCTCACATCTTTCATTGTGTGTGTATGGTGCTTAAAAACCTGGCCCTGGACACAGCAGTGAGGCTGGGTGTAAATGAAGTTAAATAAGTCAACCAGATGTGACAGTGAAGGAGAGGAGGAGCAAAGGGGTTTGTCCCAAGTCAAGAGGCAGCGTCGGTGTGCTGTGTTGAGGAGATGAGCCTTGTTTAGCTAATTCCCTCCTTGGGTTCTTTTATCTCCTAGGACACGGTGCCTTGTTATTTCCTTGTTTTAAAAAGAGCTTTGTGGTGCTCAAACGCCCACTCAGAGGCGTTCACCGCTGAGTCCTCTTAGCAGCCGTTTTAAAATGAGTTAATGACACACACGGGGTGAAAGAATGCGGGTGGATTTGCCTCCCCCTACATTCTCCTGCCCTTTTCTCCATTCTGTGAGGCACTTGCTTCCATTTGTGGCCTTGGAGCTTGGCGGGGCCTAGCGTTCTAATGAGCTGCCTCACTGGTGACTCAGATTGCCAGAGGTGATGGTTACTTTTCTGTTCTGAACTGAGGCACACGGTATTGTGTGTCTTATTTTTTAAAAAAAAGGTATCTTCCCTCCATTTTTCTCTTCAGGGGTGGTAAACAGCTGCTGCTGTGTATACAAGAGTCCTTGTTTGTGTTAAATGTACCCTTCTTGCTATATAGGGTGCCTCGTGATGGGGAGCTCACAGGCGCATTTATCCCTGCAGCTTTTCTGACAATGGCCCTGGCCTTCTCTCAGCCACCTGGCATCGTGGGAGTGTTTCCCATCATGCCGTGCTTCGGAGTCTGAAGCAGTGCTTTATGGAAACGTAGCGTTCCAGACCTACCGGTTGCCATGTAAACCGAACTCAGAGACGAGGTGTTGGACAAAGGCTCCCTTAATGCTTGGAGCATTCACAGGTGTTTGAAACTCCCAGGAGAATCAGAGGTTTGCATCAGCGGTGGATATGGGTTTTTACTGTCATAAGTGCTCGTGAATTTGCATATGCCCTGCAACAAGTGCTCTGTGGCATATTCTGCCCTGCTGCAGAAATTTCCCACAGTTGTTTAAAGCCACTGACATAGTTACCTCTGGTGAGTAAAGGCTGCTTTCAGGTGACAAGGCAGGGAAGCTTCTGGCATGTGGAAGAGAGTTTATTCTTTTTTTGTTCTTTCAGGCCAATTTTTTTCCACTGTCAAGTTGCAGCTGTCTTATGGCAACCCTGTAGGGTTTTCAAGACAAGAGACGTTCAGAGGTAGTTTGTCATTGCCTGCCTCTGCATAAGTGACCCCGGTATTCTTTGGTGGTCTCCCATCCAAATAGTTACTAGAACAGACCCTACTTAGCTTCTGACATCTGATGAGACTGAGCTAACCTGGGCTATCCAGGTCAGGGCTTAAGGGACAAGTGCCTTACAAATGACTAACATGGGTATATTCGAACAGGAAAGCTAATCCAAAATTAATGGACTAGTTAACCTCAGTGGTGGTTTGCAAGGCTGGTCTAAAGGACTGTGAAGAGTCGATTATAGAGAGATGCCTGAATATGTTTATGGATTCATGGAGGAGAAGTCTATCAGTGGCTACTAGCCATGATGACTGAGGAGAACCTCCGCATACAGAGGCACTAAACCTCTGAATCCCAGAGCCAGGAGGCAACCTTGGGGAAAGGTCTCGGCCTCTATGCCCTGTTGTTGGCTCTCCAGAGGAAGTGGTTGGCCACTGTGTGAGACAGGATGCTAGACTAGATGGACCGTTGGTTTCTGTGGAATTCTGAAGAAGTTCTTCTGGGAAAAGCAGCAGTAGTGCCTGTGTTTATACAGCAAGCAATCTCCTCCCCTGCTGTTCTGTCTGTCAAGAGAAGACAGTTTTGGATAACTTGCACTGTGCAAAGAGCTGTGCAAAAATACCCAGACTTCAGTCTTTCACTAGCCAGGAATGACATTTGTGGAGACTATTCTCTTCCAGATTTGACCAGTGCAAATAATAATAGTAATAATTATGCAGTGGTTTTCCTGAGTGTTACTCTTGTTGTAAGGATTTTTGCAATAATGTAAGGCAGATGGGTGCTTTTCTTCCCTTATCCTTTTAAACATTTGTACCCCACTGTCTCCCCAATGGGATCCTAAATGGCTTACAACAACATTCTCCACTCCTCCATTTTATCTTCATAACAACAGCCCTGCAATATAGGTTAGGCTGAGAGAGTGACTGTCAAGGTCATCCAGTGGCAGAGTAGGAATTTGAACATGTGGCTAGAGTGTACTCGGACATTCTAACCGCTTCTCTATGCTGGCTTGCAGATTTGGGGGGCATGTCTGAAACTGGGAGAGGGGGGGTTGTCTAAGGACACCCCTTGATCTTGGCTGAGGTGACATTTGAAGCAGGAACTTCCCAGAACGTAGTCACTCCACTCCACTGTTTCTCCTGCAGTCATAGGTTTGGACAGGATTTGGTGGCTCATCTCATCTGTGTCTCTGCCATATGACACATCATATACCTGAAGCATTCTTGATGGGTGCCTATCTAACCTCCTCTCGAAAACCCCAAGGGAGGCAATGCTTCCTGGCCACGTCAGTTGTTCTGAGCACAGCACAATCAAGAAGTGCCACTTCTTATTAAGTGTGTGACTGGTTAGTAAAGGCGGGAACATTCTTCTGCCACCGTCCTCAGAAGTGTGAGGCGCAAAGCTGTCAGAAGAGCTCATTCCTGACCCCCTTCCCACCCTGTGTTTGTATACGTCACAAACAGCCCAGAAGGCAGAATAAAAACTCCATCCGCTGTCAGCCGCCATACTGCAAACTGCCATCTTCCCAACAGATTTCAATTACTGCACTGCAAACTTCTCTGTTCCCATCCATTTCTTGTGCCGATACACAACACAAAGGGCCAACAGCAAAGCAATTCTTGTTTCCTGTCCGCAGAGATTGTATGCCACAGTTCCTCCTGCCTCGCCCCAGCTGCTTTGCAAAATAGTTTTGCTCTTTTGTTAATGACCCATCTGTCCACAGGAAAGGTGTTCAGAAACATGAAACATGACCCTAAGGCTGCTTTCCCAGAAATAAGTTCCTATGCATTCAATAGGGCGTATTGTTTGACAGGGTTGTACCCTGAAAAGAATGGGGACCAATGTAAGGACTAAATTGTATGTTCTGGCCACCATAGGCACAATTTGAAACTGTTCCATACAGAACTGCTTCACATGTTCCACAATGTGTACTCATGAATGACCATTGAATATGCTGGTTGGGCAGTTTTATTCTTCTGCAAATTTTCAGGAAGGACCAGGGTAGGTGATACTAACTGTGTAGAGAATTTACCCATTCAGTTCATGGTACCTCTGCACATGAGGGGCTCTCATTCAGAGACTGCCATCATATGGAGTGATTGGTGGTAGCCTTCCCATTGCTGTATCCTAAGAGGATATCTAGTAAGGGAAACCTGAAGATGTCAAAGTGATCCCACTGTGAACTAGCATAGGCCGGTGAAATGTGGGAGGAAATGTGGAACAGATGCTGAACTGTAGAAAGGAGCAGAAGATGTAAAGCATAGAAGAACCAAAAGAATTCAAAAGCTGCAGAGAAAGGGAATAGCTTGCACACTTGGGTCTGGCAATTGCTCTTTCCTAATTGTGACAAAAATTCCAACAATAAAGGAGGAATAAGTAAAACTTGACCCACAAACAGTCACAATGGGAATACAATGAAAATAATTCCGGGAGGGGGCATGTTGATCTGTTGCTGCAAAAATATGCAGGAATTTAGTTCACACAAGTTTATCCTGGGATAAAATCTTGGTAGTCTTCAAAGTGCCACTAGGCTCCTGAAGTGAAAGTGTAGCTCGCTTCAGGACCTTGGAGAGCGTGGAATGATTGAAAAGGGTGAGGGTGTCTGAAGTGGCTCTAAAGTGAGAACCAAGCAGTGACACGTGTGGACATTTTGGATGGGTCGCAGGGTTTCTGGGGAAAGATTTTGGGGGCACCGAGCAGGTCATAAATCTAAGGGGGTTTCATTTCCTGATTAGGGGTTAGAAGCGAGAGAAGTCCAGAAATACTGGCTCATTGTAAAAGCTCTGGAATCTCCTTGTGCCTGGGATTCATAGACCACACCAGTTAATACATTATTCATTGTAAGTCCTATAAAATACATGGGAGAAATCTTGCTGAGCTTGATCTGTATGGGAGGAACACTGGTTTGTCCAGGGTAAAGATGCGGAAGCCTGGGGGAGGGATTGGGGGAGAGGGGACTATTTCACGGTTTTTCCCTTCGAGGACCGTTTCCAACTGCAAAATTAGGAGGAGCACAGGAAACAAAACTTCTGTGATTTTGTTTTCCTTTACAATAAGTGTGTTATTTTCAAGACAAAGAATGTGTAGCACGGAAATCTTAATGCAAAACAAATTACAGCATCTGACAATGATGATTCCTAGGTATTCTTTTACTGTATTCAGGATACTTTCAGTGATGTGTTAACTGTTTAAACATGAACAATTTTAGCAACTTTTAAGTAGTTATTTTCATTGTTATGAAATTTAACTCGCTATTGAAATTTGTCACTTGTCCTCAGGGGTCTTTTGGGGCCGGAGATAGATTCAGGGTTGTGTTAGAGTGAATGAACAAGCAAAGGAACCTTTGCAGATAAATACCAGGGCACATTAACAGTTTCTGCACAAGTGGGAGATGTCCTAAGGCCATAAAGAAGGGGGACGGCCTTTTAAAAATAGCATACTGGGGACAAGGGCCCTAATTGCAAGGGTGTTGATGACCCTTTTTAGTCACACCCCTGCCAGATATCACCATTGATGACAGAGCGGCTGCTTATTCTGGGCTGCCAATTTCTCGTATGAATTGTAGCGAAGGTTATCTCTGAGCTTATGCGTGCTCCAGTAATTGGAAATCACACTGTTAACTGCTGTTAATTAGTGCAACCATATTTTTTCCAGGTTTTTTTTTTTAAGCTTCATTAGTTACCTGTTGATTTCTAGGCGCCATTCAAAATGCTGTTTATGATTTTTTAAATCCTGAGTGGTCTAAGGGACCCACATGTTACTATGGGAGTCTGCCCAGGAGTCACTTATAAAGATGGTCACTTGAGAGAGGTGCCTGTTTTTCTGCAGTTGCCCCCCTGTCTGTGGAGCACTTGCCCACCCCCAGCTCTTCACCCAGTGCCCTAGTCTTAGTCATTCCAGAGGCCAGGGCAAGACTTTTCTGTTTCTCTGGGCTCTCGGTTAACTTCTGTTGCAGGGGGATCATTTTTATTGTGTGTGTATGTGTGAATACATATGCATATATATATATATTTGTGTGTGTGTGTGTTAAAAAAACTGGTGCCTTATGGCTTTCTTGGGTTGTGATTTCATATTTGATCTAGAAACCAGTTTAGAGGCCCCAGGCTGAGAGGCAGGGTATAAATCTAACTACGTGAGGCTGCCACCGAAGCTCACAGCTGTCTCTGATCTTCTATCCTGTCCCCTCCCCATTTTGAAATACTCAAACCTCTGTCCTGAGCAAAATAACTGTCAGTCCTGTTCAGGGTATGAGAGAAGGTTACTATTTTAAAATCCCCTTTTTTGAGTGTTCAAGTCCTCCAGTATTTTCATTAAGCTTATAAGGTTCTAGATGTATGTCTTTTCACCACAGTTTTATGCAACTCAATTGTACTTGTACATTTTTCTATGACTTCTTTATATATTTTATATGTAGTTTGCTTGATAGGTATAATAATGTATGTTAAAAATGTCCATGATCTGATTTAGGGTTTTGAAATGTACATTTATCAACAGCTGCTCCCTACTGCAGTTTTGAGTGTTCCGTAATGATTCTTTCTGTGAATATTGTAATACTCTGTGTGTGGTTCTGCACAGCACAACCCTGGCCTCTGTGCATGTTTGCGAGAGGTATATTGTTGTCAGTGACTGTGTGTCGTTATCCAAGGTACTATTCAAGAGGAGATCACAGTGGTTCTGTTGCTGTTCTTTTATTAGTATACTGACATGAAAAGACATATGATACAGAGCTTGATGCATGCATTTGTATTCAAGTTATGCAGAGATTGCTAAAAACCCCACATCTATATTCATGCAACATTTGCTTCAGAACTGAATGTAGGGCAATAATGACCATATATTCACAAAACCTTTTCACCATGAGGAAATAAAGGCTTAAATCCAGCAGTGTGCACATGGAAGCATAAATGGACTTAGCTCAGTTCCTACCTCCATATGTGGTGGGATTGCGGAACACTGAAAGAGTTTTGGAAAATGGTCCAAAAAGGATAGGTCTAATATTAAGGAAAAACATCTACCTTACACCAGTAATGTGTCTGTTGGGCTATCATTCAGAAAGGCTACCTAAAAATTTATGATACAAAATATTGCACTTTTTGGTAGCAGCAAGAATGCTGATAGCAAGAGGAAGAAGAGGAGGAGGAGATTGGATTTATACCCCACCCTTCACTTGGAGTCTCAGAGCAGTTTACAGTTTCCTTTCCCTTCCGCTCTCCACAACAGACACTTTGTGAGTTAGGTGGGGCTGAGAGAGCTCTTTTGAGAACTGCTCATTCAGGAACAGCTCTGAGAGAACTTGTGACTGACCCAAGGTCACACCAGCAGCTGCATGTGGAGGCATGGGGGATCCAACTCAGTGCTCCCAGATTAGGGTCTGTGCTCTTAACCACTACACCAAACAGGCTCTACAAAGTATGGGAAGCAGGCTACTTTACCAGATTATGCAATCTGGTTGAGAAAGATACGGTTTGTTATTATCATGGACAAAACAACAATGTTAAAATAGGATTGTAATAAGAATATTATTTGCATAGCACTGGTCTGTGTTTATAGATTCCTGGAACTTCCTACGGAGTCAGCAAAGAAGGAAATAATGAATATAATGTAATATTTGCATTGGTAACATCTGGAAAGATATTTAGAAATAGAAAGAATATGACAGATATAATGAAAGTAGGATAACTATGGTTGGAGGCGTGTATAAAAGTAATTTCTTTACAAATATATATCTTGTTCAACATCTAGCACTTTCTTCCCTATATATTAGGGAGATTGGCCACTGGGTGACTGAGACAGGATGCTGGACTAGATGAACCATTGGTCTGATCCAGCAGGGCTCTTCTTATGTTTTTATGATACGCTGAAATTGGTTGTACAAGATCTTGTGTATGTGGGGATACAATAAATTCTGACCTGGCGCAGGTAGCTACAATGGTCTTTTTCTTGCATTTTCACACGGACTGTAGCACAAGTGGAGATTTTGCACTAGATCCCAACCCTCTCACTACGTGTGTATGTGCAAAAATGCCACTGCAAATGTTACTTTTGCTGGTAATGTACCTCCAAAGCAAACATTAGAATGTCTATATTCAGTTGCTGCATACTTGTAGGAGGGCGAAACTGTCAATTTGAGGTTGATTTCAGCAATATCTGGGTCTTGTTCCTGGTTGCTGAGTACTGATTTATGGCCAGTCTGAGACTGGAGATAACGTTAACTTTGCTAAGGGGGAAAAGGGGTCTTCTGACTCCTTTAAAGACCAGAAGACCTGTTGAAGCATAGACTTTCATGGTTAGGAGCCCAGTGTGTCAGACAGGAAGCAATTTTAATCTGTCCAGTTAGCATCTCACGGGAATCTCTTTCACACTTCCCTGGAGCTTGTGGAATTAATGCCTCCAAAGGGAGTCCCTGAAGTCATATATGCTGACCCTCCACACAGTGCAAACCAGTGTGCTCAGGCTCTACTTATTACATCAAGACTATTTGACAGTGTAATCCTGTGCTTCTCCTCTTGGAAGTAAACACCCATTGAACTCATTGGTTCTTAATTCTATGTAAGTGAGCGTAAAATTGTAGCCAGACTTGAATTTAGCAAAACTGTTGTCAACACACACAGAAACAGAGACAGGAGAGAAGGTACTTCTTGGGAATATGCTGCCCAAGGCAACTACTTTGCATAACATCGCCAGCCCGGCTTGCAAGAGTTAGATTAGATGCTGCCATTACATTCAAAGCTGCTTTATCCAGAGTTATATTTTTGGTCCGTCAAGGTCATTGTTGTATATTAGGACTGGTAGAGGCTCTCTGGGGACTCAGGTAAGAGTCACATTGCCTCCTACCTGATCCTTTTAACTGGAGATGCTGGGAATTGAACCTGGGCTCTTCTGCATGCAAAGCAGATGCTATGCCGTTAAGCCACAGCCTCTCTATTCTTTTCAAAGAACACCCAACACAATTAACGATTCATAAAAACATCTTTTTTAAAAAAAGATCAAGAGCAACTGAAATATCACGTCTAAAATCTTGGGCGCCAGGAACTCTTGCAAAACTTTCCTGCCTCAGAAGATGCCAGGGGACAAATAGTTGAACCCGCATTTAGAAGAGTTTGGCTGCGGTCACACAAGTAGTTTGCTGCGATATAGTAGCATTACCTTTGCAGATTTAAAGAGCACGATCAGACAGCAACATCTGCCTTCCGTGCCCCAGTCGTTGGCACCCCGTGTTGCCCTGCTTTTGAAGCGGACTAATCAGGCACTGGGTAAGATGTGGTGTTTATGGATGCCAGTGCTTCCACTCCTGTTTCTTGGACCCCTGACCCCCCCCGCCACAAAAGGAACATGGAAGGGACGTCTGAACCCACAGATCCATTTCCGCCACTGGTTGGGGGCTTCTTCTTCTTTTTTTTGAGTCGCTTCCTATATGTGCATGCGCACATGAGCTCATGTGCTCATGCACCTGCCTGCATTAAAACAAAAATGACCGAGCAGCGAGTTCCACGGCTGAAGTGCTGCAGTAATGTGAACACCTGACCACCAGACAAGCGTGCAGGAAAACTGCCCCAGGGTGTCCTGTCTGGTTTGTCTGCCCCACAGCACTTTAAACCGGTGCGATTAGAAGCACGCCCAGATCACGGCAAGCCTCCAGTGTGACCGCAGGCTTTGTTGACCTGAATTCATGACATCACTGCCACGGATTCATTGTGTGGCCTTAGGCATGGATCTGTATAATGTCTTATAAATAAGTAATAGCAGCCTAGTTTTGGGAGGGGGGGCTGTACACCATGCAGTGATGTTAACCCTGTTTTTTTAAGGACCTATTTTACACATTATGTAGAGGCAAAAGTGGGTTTATGGCAAAATGTGCATGCTTAACATGGATCTGCAGCCTGGAAAATACATTTGTGTCATGCACGTTTCTCTTTAACACTGTACATATTAACGGTGATATCCTAAGCAGAGTTCTGCCATTCTAAATCCATTGGCTTCAAAAGCACTTAGAAAGGTGGAACTTTCTTTAGGATTACACTTGAAAGCACTTGGGTGTGCATCAGATAGATAGATAGATAGATAGATAGATAGATAGATAGATAGATAGATAGATAGATAGATAGATAGATAGATAGATAGATATAAAGGGTGTTAAGAAGGGGCCTCCAAATGTATGGTCTGATATTTTCTGACCCCCTTCCTGGAGTCGTCCTTGCAGATACTTTTCACTAAGTGAATCAGTCTCCCTCCTAGATCAGGTTCACTTAGAACCTAGGGCTGTAAGTGTAGAATTAGCTTTCCCCCCTCCCTGCTGGCACTCATTTTGTAGTGCTAACTGGCATTGAATATCCTATATTGCTTTATTTCTCTGTTTTTCTTTTGCTATTCTCCTGTCTGTTAGTTACCTGTAGCAATGTACAGCAGTAAACTCCATGCTTTTGGGAGGAAGGACTGAGGGTATTCAGCTCCACCCCAACAGCAGCATAAAGGCTGTTGTGTCTCTGCTTCTTTCCCACCCACCCCCATTACCTTGCTAGTTTTCAGGTCCGCTCTGCAAACAGAATCCCCCAGACAGCTCTGCTAGGCTGCCTTTGATGCCCTGGTTCCATCTCTTCTCTCTCTCTCTCTCTCCCTTTCCCCGCCACAAACCTCTGTCTGAGCAGATGTGTTAATCAGGAGGAATTATAAGGGTGTAAAATGACTTCTCCAGCTTTCCCTTTGATCCATGCTGATTGACATTTCAAAAAAGCCACCAGCCCCAGAGAATCAGAATGCAGTAGGCTCAGAAAAGAAAGAGAGAGGGAGGGAGGAGAGGGGGAGGAGGGATGGTTGGTGGAGATTTATTAGAGATGTGCTTTGTTTGGGGTGCTCTGGCACCAGATCGCACTTCTGAGCCTTTACAACTGGCAAGTAGCGACTGTCGGCTCTAATCATTGTACATAATTGACTGGAACGGGTGCCCCGAGCCCCTGGCGTAGGGCTGCGGAATGTGCTCAGCTCCCTGGCGTGTCTGAGAGTCAGAAGCCAAAGATTAACAAGCGCCTAGATTCTGGGTGGCTTTTACAGGCAATTCTGATAGTGCAGTGGAAAGAAAGGTTAAGTGGAGGCAGGCCGTAGCCTTAGCACAATTTTTGCATGTTCTGGAATGGGTTCGCTAGTTATAAACAACAGTGCACCTGAGCGTGTGACGATTGCTTTCACACCCTTTCAGATACTCAGCTAGAGCTGGGTAGCAGAACAAGTCGGCTCGGAAGGTGGGACATTAGGCAAACTGAGAGTCCTGGTGCCTTCCCTTTCAAGAACGAAGCCCATTCTAACTCTGTAGTGGAAGGAGTTTTGCAAATCAATTGGGCTCTGCATAGAAGTAACCCAAATTCTACAATTGGAATAAATGACCCCCCCCCCCTCCAAAAAAGTACATATGTTTAAATCTGCTGATGGGGATTGATTGGCTTTCCTGCTTTCAAGATTTTGCAGCTTCAGATTTTTCTTTGGCAAGGAATGGGAGCAACATTGCCCTCAAACTGTTGACAGATAACTCCACTTCCGTCTAGTTTGCTGTGGGAAACCAGATGTTTGGGGCCTCAGAGGTCTTTTTTCTCGCCAAGAGGTGTAGGGGCTTACATGGAGGTGAAGTATCCCGCGTGGTTTGTCAAAATCTGAAACAATGAAATCATATTTCCAAGATCCCAAATCAGCATTCTCTCAAAACAGCTGTCCATAAATTTCAGATTACGAGAGACATTGGGTGGTTTTGTTTTTGATTTGTTGCGTTTTGAGATAATGCAAGACTGAGGGGGGAGAATATTTAGTGCTTGAGCCAAAACTGAACTTGTAGTTCTGGTTGTCTTGGGGCCAGTATGTTGTGTTTTCCCCCAAACTCTCTTTTGCTGCTGCTTCGGAGACTTGCTTGATGCAGCTCACAAAATAAGCAAGATAAAATAATTAAAAGAACCATAAAATTATTAAAATTAAAAGCCCAGAAGCCATGCATAAAAACCCATTAACCGTTTGGCAGCTGAAATGATGTACCAGTGGCCACACAGAGATCATGTGGCCGAAAGACAATAACCCTCACCGGCTAACTGCTTCCCAGCACCTGGGGTTCCATTTGGCAACCATGGCTAATAAACCCAAAATACACCTATTCTCCATAAATCTGTCCACCCCTCTTTTAGAATCTGTTACACTCGTTCCTTCATCAACCACTCCGGAGAAAACTAAGAAATCATGGGATGAGGGCAGATTCTTATGGTCTGAGAACAGGAAACCAAGGGGCAGAGAAAACAGTTCTCACAATGGAGCACAGTGAGCACAGTGAGCAGTGAGTAGGATTCCCACAGGTATGTATTGGGATACGTGCCACTTATTTATTTACTAGAAATAAGGCCCGTTGTGGAAATAAATATAACGGGAGCTAGAAAGAGGCTCTGGGAGAGTGCTCTGGCTTTGGGCAAACAGTGTCAGTCTGCTTTTAAAACATGAACCTGGGACCTGCACACCACCAGAATACAGCAGGTTCCATATGCAACTGACATTCCAACTGCCTTGCGGGGGGGGGGGGAGTTTGAGGTGTGGAATGGAGTGAAGTCCAATCAGCTTCCATATGGATAGCCTGCCTCTGGCCTCCCGGCCCTGGTATTCTCTGGAGGTCTCCCATCCAAATACGTGCCAGGGGGTCGGCCCTGCTTAGCTTCTGAGATCTGAGGAGGTTGGGCTTGCCTGGGCTATCCAGGTCAGGGCATCAAAACCATTTTTGAGGGTGGCCATTTTTAAAGGGGAGAACAGAGCACAGGGAAAAGAATTAAATAACCTGTTCTTTCCTTGTGCTGGTTTCTCCCTTGAAGTTGCAGGCCCGCAGTGGCAGTCTAGAAAAAGGAGAAAAAACTTGGGAAGGGAAGGATCACACAACTACTTATAACATGTAGGTCTGGTCGGCCTGATGTGTGAACTTATGTATACTGGGGCAAAACCCTTTATCATATTTACTCCAATGGGGCAGATATCTCAATGAGATATCCGTTCTCACAATACAAGAACTCGTGGGCATTCCATGAAATTGCTGAGCGGTCGGGTTAGAACGGATAAAAGGAAGTACTTCTTCACCCAAAGAGTGATTAACACATGGAATTCACTGCCACAGGAGGTGGTGGCGGCTACAAGCATGGACGGCTTCAAAAGGGAATTAGATAGGCATGTGGAGCAGAGGTCCATCAGTGGCTATTAGCCACAAGGTATAGATAGGGGCTCTGGGGCAAGTGATGCTCTGTCTTCTTGGTGCTTGGGGGTGGGGCAACAGTGGGAGGGCTTCTAATGTCCTGGCCCCACTGGTGCACCTCCTGGTGGCTGGTATTTTTGGCCACGGTGTGACAGAGTGTTGGACTAGATGGGCCTTTGGCCTGATCCAACATCTTATGTTCTTATGTAATGAAAAGGTCAGTTGGTCTTTGGGTGGCAGGGAGGAAGGCAAGTTCTGCGATGGGCTTTATGAGGAAAGGAGTGGAAAGGAAATGACCTGATTCATAATTCTTTTATATAAATCTGCGAGATGACTGCTTTCAGAGTACTGTGTAGAGTTCTGGGGGCCACAGCTTTAAAGATGGATGTTGTAGAACTGTGAAAGGTGCAGAAAAGAGCATTCCAAATGATCAAGGGACAGGAGCGTCTTCCTTACACAGAAAGGATGAAGTATTGGGGTGACATTAAGTTTAGAAAAAAGCTTACAAAGGGGGAGGGACACCATAGTGGTATATAAAGTTATACAAGGGGGTGGATAATGCTACAATGCCTGGTCGCCTAGTGAAAGTGCTGAAATTCTGGAAAGGCAAAAGAAAGTACTCCTAACTCATGATTCATTTATGGAATCTGCTGCCACAGGATGTGCCACGGGGCTTTTAGCCACAGAGCTTCTAGTTAATTAACTTGCTTTATACCCTGCCTCTTCCCCCAGTAGGGACTCAAAGCAGTTTACATTGTTCTCCTTTCCTCCATTTTATCCTCTCTACAAACCTGTGGTAGGCAAGCTTTTCATGGGAGAGTGGGGATTCAGACCTGGGTCTCCAAATCACTTACACCAAACTAGCTCTTAGGGGGATTAGACAGATTCAAGGAGGGCAGGCTTATCTATCTACAGTTAGCAACATGTGCCCCTCCCATATGCAGATACTTAAATCCATGGATCAGGGCCACATGGATGCTAAACAGATTTTTCAGTAAACTTGGGAGACTCCCAAGGTTTGAAGAAAAATCAGAAATGTTTAACTTTCCCCCCGAATTTAAAAAACAATTTGGACTTACTTTGCTTCTGCAGTGGCGATTGGTAGCTGCAGCGGAGCCTGGTGGTGGATGCCGGGAGCCGCTCCTGGCTTGGTGGCAGCAGCGCACACCGGGAGATGCTCTGGGTCTGGCCGTGGCAGCGGTCACGCCAGGAGCCACTCTGGGCTTGGAGCGGCTCCCAGACATCACCACCAGCATGGTCAGGCTCCAGGGTGAACAGATGGGCCTGGATGCATCAGCTCATCAGTGGGGGGGGGGATGGGATTCCCCCCCATGAGTTTCACAGCCCCCCCCCCCGTTAATGCCTATTAGGCGTGACAGCTAAAAGGGAACCTCCACGTTCAGAGGTAGCTACTGAGCCCCCCCATTACTAGGCACAGCAGTGGTAGAAAAACAACAGACATGCATTCCTTCTTGGGCTTTACACTTAACTGCAGCTGGAAACAGGATGCTGGACTAGAAGTGTCCTTCATCTGATGTTTTAATGGGCCATGGGTCTACCTACCTTGCCAGCAAACGCTGGCAAGGTAGGTAGTGCTCCAACGCTTGCTGAGCCAGCGTTTATACCACTGTGCTTGGGCCGTTTAATTTATGGGAGCTGCCATCAGCTCGGGAAGGATGGGTGTCAAAACTGTCTATTTCTCTCCCGTTGGCCTGTTGGAGCTCAGACATGGCCGAGAGGATAATTATTCCCCCCAATAGCAATGCAGTGCTCCAACCTTGCACAGGCGGCGGCTGCTTGTACTATTACCGTTTATGTGAGCGCTGAGTTGAAATCAGCTTGTTTTCCAGGGTTTTTTTCCCCCCTAAGGGCTGTTAGTTTGGGGATTGTTTTTGATGGTTCTCTTCAAATATCTGCCTGTCTGTTTCAGCAGAGTGCCTCTTTTACATGGGGTGGCAGCACGGGGAGATGAGTAAAATCGGTAATTTAAACCCCACCCAACTGGGCTGCCAGTCATTTGTAAAATGGGCGTGGTGTCGTTGGAATATTCTCTGTTTCATAATGGCTCACAGACAACACACGGGCCTCCCCAAATGGTTGCAGCGATGAAGTGAAATTGGCAGATCTGTCTGGTAAGCTGCAAGTGGGTAAAGTGTGGAGAGCCAGGGAGGGTGAGGCTGTCTGCCCCACAGCGCTGATATTTAATTCTTTGTATCCTGCTTTTGTCTCTGAAGGGGCCCTAAGAGGCTTACAACAGGAGGAAAGAAACTACATAAACCAATAAAAGCAGTAACAGCAATCTTAAAAGATGGTAAACTACCAATTCTACAGTTGTATTGTTCATTTTTTAAAAAATCTCCATGGGGCTGCCATTTGGAATTTCTCACTTGGTCACCAAAATGTTTCTTTGCGCATTCATTTTGTAGCCCTTTCTCCAAGGAGCTGAGGGGGATCTCCACGGAGGGTTGATCCCATTTCCCCCCTCAAAAACCCTGTGAACTGGAGTAGGTGATTAGTCTGAACTTCATGTCTCAAGTGGAAACATAAAACTAGGCCTATCCATTCCACGTCTAGCCAACTAACCACTACACCAGTGGTGCTATGAAACAGCTATCATATTGTTTTGGGCTCCAAAGAGCCATCCCAAGTGCTGTTTGTGTCGAATCATGCCTGACAAAAGGGTTGAAGAGTGGATGGAGGGCGAATCTGAGCTCCTTAAAGCAGAAAGTAGGAATCTATAGGCCAGAACTGCTTTTTCATTGCTGATCCTAAACTTTTCAGATATTATGATCACACATAACAGGGAGATTACCGACTGCGTGTAATGGGAACACGTGCTCCCAATATGTACAGTTGGCAAGTTGTGTGAACAGGACAAGGTGTGTGTTTCCCATGCATGTACACTACAGTATGGGCAAATGGATCACTGGATTTTCAAGAGTAGAAAAGAACAAGAGTCCAGTACCACCTTAAAGACTAACAAAATACGTGGTGGGGTGTGAACTTTCGTGAGTCACTGCTCACTTCTTCAGATACAGCTAGAATGGGAGTCCATCTGTCCTGTTTATTCGAAAGTGGAGTGATTTCAGATGCTGAAATTACATTAGCAGGCAAATGACAACAGCAGGTGAATGACAATGGCAGGCATGATTGCCTTTAGGTGGGATATAAAGAGGGGTAATAGGCATGGAGAAATCAGCATTGGTAATAAGACAGGAAACCTAAATCTCAATTCAGTCCAGGTGGGTGCATTGTCTTGAGCTTCATTATCAGTTGCAATTCAGCAGTCTCTCTAATCTCCCTTTGAAATTCCTTTATAAGAGAGCTGCTACTTTTAGGTCAGCAACAGAATGTCCTGGAAGGTTAAAATGTCCCCCCACTGGTTTTTGCATGTTGTTGTTCCTTATGTCAGACTTATGTCCATTAATTCTTTGTTGAAAGGACTGGCCTGTTTGTCCAATGTAGAGGGTGGACGGGCATTGTTGACACGTGATGGCATAAATCACATTAGAGGATGAACAGGAATATGAACTTGAGGTGGTATGGCTGATGTTGCTGGGTCCACTGATGGCGTTGCTAGGATCTATATGAAATTTTCAGGGTTTACGTTCATGCAAACCAAGGGTGTCCATGCTAATATGTGGTAATATGTGCATTTCCCCATTTATACAGTGTGGCAACCATGTGTATCAAGAGGATGATGAGTAGGGCACACTTCTGTTATGTGCAGCCATAGGGTCCTGGTGCTCATGATTGTAATGTTTGAAAAGGATTGTTACCTGAGTAGGATTCATTCATTCCACTTCTTCTTTGTGCTTTGGATTCTCCTGGAGGGCGAAGGAACACCTCCTGCACCGAAAGCAAAGCCAAGGAGAACTTTGGGTTGTCCTCATGTGACTGGATCCAAGATGTGTGTGAAACAGTAATAACATATCCCTGCACATAGAGAATGTACAAGCAGTGTAGAAGATAAAGCCTGGTCTTCTGAGTCATCCTTACAAGCAGGGGTCATTTCCTGCAGGAGCGCACAGGAGCGGAGCTCCGGCAGTAAAGAGCCCAGGGGGCAGGCACACACAACAAGCCCCACCCCCTGCTCCCGGCAGCCCTCAGTCAGAGCAAGAAGCAGCCAGGTAAGTTGCAGAGCTCCCGCTGGTCCAAAACAGACCAGTGGCACCTTTAAGACCAAGTTTTATTCAGGTACAAGCTCTCCCTCCTCTGCAAGGACAGATTTGCACGTTCCCTTCCCCCAAGCTAGGAATCCAAAACAGTCCAGTGGAGGCTGAGCAGTGGGTGTTGCCTTCTGACACACTTCTGGTGATGTCAGGGGGAGTGGCATATGCAAATAAGTTATGCTAATGCGTTATGCTAATGAGCTCCTGCACCTCTTTTTCTACGAAATGATCCCTGCTTACAAGTATACCAAGTATTGTTCATCTCATGTCAATGTTTGAGACCCACAGGTTACAGGATTTTGGAGCAGTGTAATGCGACTATTTATTGATTTATTATTTAATTTCTACCCCGCCCTCCCCGCCAAGGCAGGCTCAGGGCGGCTTACATACGATAAAAACAACTCAAGCAAATATTTATCTAAAATGACAACAAAATACACATAAAAACGTACAAAGTGCTAGCGCTAGAATGATTCATATATGACGGCGGGCCTGAGTAGCATCCAGCAATACAAACAATCCACTGCCAGGATAGTCTGGGTTATATCCAGCTGTTTAAATGATAATGATATTGATGATGGTGTTAATATTGGGGCCAGGGCCTCAGTTATCTGCTTGGAAATGGGTCTTTTGGGGCCAGAAGGATTTTAGAGCAGGCATCCCTTTACACCAAATTCTGAGCAGTCCTTGTTTTGCAACCAAGAAAAGCCATCAGTGCTACTGTGTGCACAGGTCCATAAATTTGCAGCTCCCAGAGTCCAAGACTTGAGATGTCAGCCTTGGGAGAGGCTGTTACAGGCGCAAAGTAGGTAGGGGTGTGGGATACTTGCTTCCGGCACAGGCTGCCTATTCTACTCTTACACAACAACCTGAGATGAGAGGGAACACTGTCAGCCCCAGGCAGTCACTCAGTGGGGAGATCTAGGGCTGTCACAGGAACTTTTCATTGCAAGGGAATTATGTGCGGAGTTTGGGACAGCAGTCACACTGTGTGTGCATGGGTGAGTGGGTGCATTCATGTGTGTAGTGAAGGATGGCTCCCCCCCCCGACTCCCGATTTCCATTGCCACTAAGAAGACATTCCATGTGCTATATTAAGAGTTTCCCCTTCCCCAGGCAACAGATAGAGCTCTATTATCTCCCAACTTGTAGTGTGTACAGCAAGTAAATGTACTTAATGCACTGGCTGGAGGCCAGGGTTTTCTGTTCAATGACAGGGAGACATAATTTCAAAAATAGAAGGAGATGCATTTTAAAACAGGGTGAAACTGAAAACAGAATTACCATAGCGTGCAGCCATTTTTGGACAAAGCTGAAGATCACAGATTCATCAAGATGCCATACAGGGACTCATCATAGTCAGGGAACAATCATGATTTTCAGTCTGATTTTTCAGTCCTGTCACAGCAAAAAGAGACCACGTGCTTGGTAGTTTGGGGGGGGGGGGTTGTATTTTTCATGAGCGTGTATGTATGCATGTGAGTGTGGTGCACCTGGAAGCCATAGCGACCCCTGCTGACTGACCCCTACTAGGGGTGTGGAGGCTATTCAGAGAGGTGGCTGAATAAAGCCTGCCCCCACCTCCTGACTGCTGGTATTCCAAGGAGGTCTCCCAGCCAGGGTCGACCCTGCTTAGCTTCCAAGATCTGACAAGATCAGGCTAGCCTGGACTATCCAGGTAAAGGCGTGCTTGGCAGTTTCAAAGCCAATCTCAGTCGGAGCTGCCACCGATTTTGACTTTTAGAGCTAGTTCTTATGTTCAAGAATGGCATGAACCCTGGGAGGTCATTACCCCTCGCAGGTAACTGGGGGCCTCTGCACAGGTGTAGCCACTGCACCTAGACTAAGCAGCGTGCACTGTTCAGCACTGAGCCTAGCAAAAGATGTTTGTGCTAGAAGTCGGTTTAGAGATGTAAAATTTCCAGAAAATTTGAAGCCACAAGAAAAAAGTGGTGGTGGTGGTGGGGGGTTTGGAGGAAAACCAGAAATGAATATTTGTCATCTTTATGGAAATTAAATGTGATAAACGCCCTAATTTTCTACAGGCAAAATAGCAAATATACCTAATACTTGCGAGAAAAACTACAAGCTGATGCACCCTATTCCACCTCAGCACACACATCTTAATTTTTTTGCACTCTGAAAAGTAGGGGGGAAAAATAGGATCTAAACAGAAAACATAAACATGGTAAATACCACATATATAATCAAACTACATTGATTATGAGTATGGTTTTATATTGAATTCTCAATAAATTTAAACTCTTCGCTTTCAATAATAATAACATCTATTGAGCTAGATACAGTGCCAGCTAGATGCTCTCTTCCTCCTCCTGTGGCTCATGGTCAAAGAGAGCTCAGTTCTCCGTGCAACTTTCAGGGTTTTTCTCTGAGGCTTTGATGCAGTTTCTGCCCCAGCTCCCTCTGATGTTTCACACACACACACACACACACACCCAGTCCAGCAAGGTAGGGCAATCAGCTTATTTATTACCCGATCTGTGGGTATATATGTCACAGTGGTTTGAGGGAGGGATGAAAAGATTGACCACAAGGGAAGAGTCAGGCCAAAAAAGCAGCAGAAGACATGCAACGGCTGAGAAGCAGTGAAGGCCTAACCCTAATCCTCTCAGGAAGATTAGGTATCCTTCTGGGTGCAAAAATGCATCTTGAATTTGAGAACGGTATATGTCTACAGTACTCCCTGCCCCTGTCTTTGAAAGCACTTCACTCATTCTAAAAGAGAAAATATATCGATGGCTGCGGTCACATGGAGCATTAGGTACGCTAGAGGGACGGAAGATAGGCGGAGTTTCCGGGCGTTATCTCACCGGCACATCTGGGAAGCGTCGGGCTCCCGTGGTGCAACCGAGGCTTCCTGCCGAAGATGCGCACTAAAAAACTAGTACCTCGGAGGTACTAGTTTCCTGAAACCACGGGGCAAGGGCGGGCGTCTGATCGCGTTTCCGGAGGTAATTCCGGCACCCGCTCATGTCCCCTCGGAAAAAGTTTTTTTCCAGAGTCTCCACGGATGCGCACACGCACCCAAGGGAGCATGCGCACATTTGAGTTTAAATAAAAAAACAAACAACCCGTTTGCCCGCACCCCACTTCTTTGCCGCACCGCAGGACAGTGGCATGATCAGCACCTCCCCCCTACCACGGGACCTCCATGGGACCTCGATCGGTAGGTCTGATCAAGCAACTGCGCAGTTCTTAGCCCCGGGGCTAACAGCCATGCT